>NC_041403.2:20991097-21291097 GCF_900747795.2 Erpetoichthys calabaricus
ATACATATATTTTTCGGTGGAGGATTTCTTTAAAGCACACAACAGAGGGGAACACTGAAGAAGTAACATAAATAGATGCAAGAAAACAATAAATCAAATTGCCACACTGTGCCACCATGCACAAGACAAATGCACTGTCTGTTAGCAAGAACTGTGGCCTCTCTTCACCATTATAGCACTCCACTTCAACCTCCTGCACTTTTTTGCTTTGATCCTGTGGTTTCAGTTATTTTCGCTTACCTAAGCTCATCTTCCAACTCAAAGCTCCCTGACAGGATGACTGAGAGGGGCTTTTACACCAGAGCGGGTGTCACTTTTAGGGTAGAAAATTCATTCTATGTGCACTGAGGCCCTCCTCTTACAGCAAACCTCATGTAGTCTGTCCTTCACTAGACACAGCTGAGACACACCTCTACTAAACGGGGTTCACATTGCTGTGCCCATTGACTATAGCATGCTACACTCTTTAAATGTATAGCATACCACCACAGCAATACTCCACCCACTATAAGTGGTGCACTTGTCTTGTAGCACCAATAACTGCCTGATATTTTTACCTCCACTGAGGCACCCGTCTTCTTATATAGTGATAAAAAACCTAGAACAATCCCACTCTGCACACACTGTAGTGCTGCTTATTTGCCTTTTAACCTAAGCCAAAGTTCATTTTCAACTTTACAGGTTTTTAAACAAACAGACAGCAAGCTGGTAATGTCACCTACTGCTTTAAGCACTGGACAGAGAATAAAACAGACAGCCAGTTTAATCACTGTGGTTGACTCAATGCATAACCCTGAGCAAATAGTTCCAAATGCCAGTGCTCCAGTTATAGAAATGTAAGATTACTTAAGACTGTGCACCTTTGATTTGTAAGTTTCTTTATTATAAAATACATATATAAATTTGAAATGCTGAGATAACCCAGCTGCTTCAAATAGAAACCAATTTTTAAGATACCACTGACAGATGTTTTCTTTAAAGTAAATTATAGCCAAAGAAGATGGCACCCTGCCTTTTAACTTTAGAAGTGTACTTCAACCCCCATAAAAGTCATAACAAATACAATCTGTCAGAATAAGCCAGGTTTATGGATGCCATCTCTTATCTATGTAACAGCAAAAAAAAAACCTTTTCCCCAAACAAAACTCCCATTAAATACACTAAACAGTCTGGAAAAAACCCTTTTAACTAGTTTAACCCTTAAGATGAAGATGCTGTAGTACTAGGGTATTGTACCGTGTTAGCCATTATGAATGTAGTGAGACGTCAAGCAAAATGACACCTTTTATTGGCTAACTAAAAAGATTACAATATGCAAGCTTTTGAGGCAACTCAGGCCCCTTCTTTGGGCAAGATGCTGTAATATTTTGCATACTTTACCTTATATTTGCTTAGCTTTGTTCGCAAATACTTCAAATTTAGTATTAAGCTAGGTAGGCAGTATGGCATAGTGGTTAAGATGTTGTGGATTCAAATCCCACTACTGACACCAAGTGACCATGAGCAAGTTACTTCACCTGACTGCGCTCCAACTGGAAAAACAAAAGAGATGTACTCAATTATATCTCGAATGTTATAAGTCACCTTGAACTTCTTCTTCTTTTGGCTGCTCCCGTTAGGGGTTGCCACAGCGGATCATCTTCTTCCATATCTTTCTGCCCTCTCCATCTTGTTCTGTTACACCCATCATCTGCATGTCCTCTCTCACCACATCCATAAACCTTCTCTTAGGCCTTCCTCTTTTTCTTTTACCTGGCAGCTCTATCCTTAACATCCTTCTCCCAATATACCCAACATCTCTCCTCTGCACATGTCTAAACCAACACAATCTCGCCTCTCTGACTTTGTCTCCCAACCGTCCCACCTGAGGCGACCCTCTAATGTACTCGTTTCTAATCCTGTCCATCCTCGTCACACCCAGTGCAAATCTTAGCATCTTTAACTCTGCCACCTCCAGCTGTCTCCTGCTCTCTGGTCAGTGCCACCGTCTCCAACCCATATAACATAACTGGTCTCACTACTGTCCTGTAGACCTTCCCTTTCACTCTTGCTGATACCTGTCTGTCACAAATCACTCCTGACACTCTTCTCCACCCATTCCATCCTGCCTGCACTCTCTTTTTTACTTCTCTTCCACAATCCCCATTACTCTGTACTGTTGATCCCAAGTATTTAAAATCATCCACCTTCACCAACTCTACTCCCCTCATCCTCACCATTCTACTGACCTCCCTCTCACTCACACACTTGTATTCTGTCTTGATGATTCTACTAACCTTCATTCCTCTCCTTTCCAGAGCATATCTCCACCTCTCCATGGTTTCCTCAATCTGCTCCCTACTAGTACTACAGAAATTAGGGTTAGGGTAATTCACCTTGAACAAATAAAAATAAACATCTGTATGTACATGATTGATTGCTGGGGCAGCACGGTGGCGCAGTGGTAGCGCTGCTGCCTTGCAGTAAGGAGACCTGGGTTCGCTTCCTGGGTCCTCCCTGCGTGGAGTTTGCATGTTCTCCCCGTGTCTACATGGGTTTCCTCCCACAGTCCAAAGACATGCAGGTTAGGTGTACTGGCGATCCTAAATTCTCACTAGTGTGTGCTTCTTCTGTGGATGTGTGTGTGTGTGCCCTGCAGTGGGTTGGCGCTCTGGGTTTGTTTCCTGCCTTGCGCCCTGTGTTGGCTGGGATTGGCTCCAGCAGACCCCCGTGACCCTGTGTTAGGATATAGCGAGTTGGACAATGACTGACTGACTGATTGATTGCTGGGTTGACATGGTTGGCATTTACTGGCAAATTCCTGGGATAACCCACTCAGGTGAAAGGTATGCTTGACTCCACTCCTCACCTCCTAATAGCTTAAAAGCAACATAGTAGTAAGTATATAGGAGTTATGCAAGGTCATGCAAATTACGGCAAGAGCGACAATAGAGTCACGAGACACGTCCTACCCTGAGGCAGTGGACAAAAAAAAAATTGTTAAAATTAAGCATTTAACACTAAGCTTCAGAGCTCTGTCTATAAGGAAATTAGTTACCAAAATGACAAGACTACAAATCAAGATTAAAAACTAGACACAATTATCCAAATGTTAGTCATCTGCACGATCAATTACTTGAACTGTGACCCCACTAAAAAAGAGAGTACCTACTTTTAGTGCACCAGTTGTTATGCTAGATTATTACTACTGTCACTTAATGCATTTGTTTCCCAACTATTTATTTGTAGATATATGCACTACAGCTAGTTTTATTTCATATAAAGTTTCGTGAGGCTGAAATCAAAAATTTGTTTCACATACAATTTCACAATTTTGAAGAAAAAAACTCATAAAAATGATTTCTGAGGTTTGATTTTTTTTTTTTTTTTAAAGTGATCTGGGGTGAAAAGGAAGGAATATTTCTCCCTAAGGGTTATTTCTCTGTCCTGCCCCGCTAATGCTACCAGAACTTCAATGGTTCCTTCTATCCAGCTCCATATGCCCTCCTTTGCCCCTCACACTGCCTTCCTGAACGTTCCCTCTGGTTCCGCCACTCACTTCTCATTTCAGTACGCCACCATCTGCTCTCACTTTTACCAACTCTGTAAGATGATCACAGCCAGCAGGCTCACCGATGGCCACGAATCAAGGCCAATGAATTTGAGCAGAGAGGTGTGTAGGTACACGCTCTCTATCTGCAACCCCTTTTCTATATTTTGTACCAATATACATTTCACCCAGCCTTCTGCGCATGGAGAAAAAAGGTTACACATGAGATGAAAAATATATGTGGTAATGGTAATGTTCAGAAATTATAATGGCATGATGGGAGCAACAGTCTGTATGCAGGTTTGTGGAGATAGTGCTATCAAAGGAGAAAGAGAGACCTCCCTGTGAAAATTTAAAGATTACGTACAGTGTGGACGCTAGAGGCGATCTTGCCCCGGGAAACCCAACAGACAGACGTCCAGGACACATGTATAAAAGCACTAAGAAGAATTTTAATATTTTTCTTCAATAAAGTGCACAAAGCACCACACTATCCACAATTACAATAATCAATACTATAAATCAATCCTCCACTCCCAGCAGCTTCGTCACCCAACCTCCCAACTCCAGCTATCTTGCTGGGTCTCCAACAGTCCTTTATAAATTCCATGACCCAGAAATGTTTCTCCTCTTCTTCCGGATCAAACGCCACATTATCCTCCTCAAGCATCCCGGAAGTACTGTGGGCTTCCGTGCTCGTGACTCCGATGTACTTCCGGGATGTTAGAAAAGTAGGAGTCCCCAGTTCCTTTATTAGCTCCCCCTGGTGGCACCCACGGCACTCAACAGGGCTGAGAAAATGGACTCCACATCCCATGATGCCCTGAGAGAATCCGGGGTACATTTACTGTCCAGGGGAGCTACCACCTAGCGTCCTGAAGTAGGCAGTGTCCTGGACAGGCTGCCCTTCTCCATTCTTCCCATCCTGGGACATCCCAGCTGGATTGAGCTGCCAGCCATCTCTCACAACAGTAACTAAAAATAGATACATAAATAAACTTTCTCAAGATTTTTTATACTCTGTGAGAGGCAGCACACATGGGCAGGCGCCTCATCCGGGATTGGGGCAAAGAACAATACCCGCCTGGGAAGCCAGTGTGATGCAAGGACAGGGGGAGACAACCTGTCAGGATTATACACTCTAGAATCAGACCCAGGGTGATGTGTAAGGAGCCATTTTACAGTATTAACCCTGCATAACACTCAGGACAGTATTCTGCTGGCATCCATCTTAATAAAAGGATAAGGGTCTGTGTGTGGGTGCATCCAGACGCTATAATAATTAATAATACTTTTTTGCATTTATATAGCGCTTTTCTCACTACTCAAAGCGCTCAGCAATTGCAGGTTAAGGGCCTTGCTCAAGGGCCAAACAGAGCTATGTCTCTGACATTCTAAAGATGGTGCATCACAAACATTTTTAGTAATAAAATGCATTGCATTTATCATTCTAAGAGATGGCACATCACAGATATTACACTGCTTTTACAATCCCATACCAAATGGCATATAACAGAGACATATGTATTGCATTTTTCATTCTAACAGAGGGTGCATCACAAATATCAGCACAGCAAACATTAACACTGAGGTGTACATTGACTACTTAAGATTTCAACCCATCTTAGACAGGTAGCACAACTAGTCTAGTGGATAAAAAATAACATCATGCTGCAAAAAGTGATGAATATTTCTATGAGTTTTGCCACTCTAAGATAACTTATCAATATTCATGACGGGGGTGAAGCCTTCAACCAGAACATAACAGAGTGTAAGTCGGAAGCTATTAAGACAATTTTAGAAAAAACTGAAACTGAACCATCAGTTGAATCCAGCAATAGTGACGACAATGCGGATTGGTCATCAGTCATTGTCACGGATACTGAAACTGATATATATGGCAAAGTGCGACCAAACCATTGTGATATGCCTGGTGAATTTGGTCGCATGAAGGTTCACTGTGGTGCAAGTGGGTGCATTTTAAAAAGGCAAAATGACTGCAATCAAGTGAAAGGACAAGAAAGACATTAGGCCCCTAAGCAATGTTTATAATGTAATAACTGGCAATGTTTGTGTTTGAAGAAATATGGTAGTCACTAAGCCTTGCGCTGTGGTAGGCTACAATAACACAAGGGACACGTTCATCTTGTGGAACAGGCACTGACATTCCAATCTCTTGTTTGCAAGCAACGGAAAAACTATAAGAAAAGTGAACAAAAAATACACTTGTACTGTCCTGACTGTGGCGTCAGGCTGTGCGTTGGTGACTGTTTCAAAACATACCACAAAGGACGTGTACTAAACCATATCTGGACTGCAGTGGACACTAGACTGCCCTTTCCTATTGTATTTATGTTGACGTTTTGATATTTACATGTTTCTATTACATGTGATAACATTGTGTTGTGTTGAAAACAATCAACGTTTTTGACTCGGTTTTTATAAGGGTAAATGTAACACTATGGAGGTTACTTTTTTACAGCTGTTCTGTAAGCTACAACAGCCACTAAAAATTAGTATGTGAAGGACAGTATAGTGGTACTTTAAAACAGCTGAACATTCCAGTTTCTTTTTTTTTTTTTTTTTGCATTTTAAGCCTATCATTGAAGCAACACATAAAATTAAACTGATATTCAGGTTCTTGACTGGAAAAAGATTCATTTGCTTTCTCTCTGACTAAAACAAGGAGGTTATTAGGGTTGAAAGCAGTGGGAATTCTTCCCAAAAACAAGATAAAAACAAGGCATCATTATAGGTTTAATCTCGTCAAGCTTGTTATTCAGGTTATGTCATGAAACCTCTGCAATGCAAAACCACTTCAATGGAGGATTCAGGGCCTCATTTACTGTACTTTGTTTTTTTATTCATTGCCTTTAAATTTGGCAGTAACATAAATGAACACAAAATAAATCTTTTCCAAACAATTCTTAATATATTCTAATCCAATAACATTTTAAGTTCTGATCCTAAAAAAACAAAATGAGGAAAGTAACAGTAATGTGTGATTCCCAACATCTAAAGAGCATAGCACTTTTTATAGTTATCTTAAGACAAAGTTATATAAAGTCATAACACTCTGAAAAAGCAATTCTGCCTTAAGTTTACTTATGTACAAGAGGTGAGATACTGATATATTTGCTTATTTACAAATACCAAAAACAAAAATAAGCTTAAGCAATAAATGCAATAATGGTGCCCACTAAAAGTTTATTTCAAGAAACTTGCTTGATATCGTCTTGGCTACAAGTAATTGATTAATGAATCACATCCATCCATTATCAAACTGCTACAATCCAACTAAGTATCACAAGGATGCTGAAAGATCTATAATGTAAATTAATAAATAATATACACTAACGGTAAAAATTTTTTAGATCATCTCAGTTTTTTCGAGTTGTTCTTCAAGTTTAATCAGTTCAAATGCAATGAATGACCTACAATGATGAAAAGGTAAGCAGCAAACTGCCAGAGGTTTACATTTAAAGTGTAGGCTAGCAAGATCTTCAGGGAACAACTGATAGGTTACAACCTACAGATATTCTTCAGCAATTAAAGTAAATGAAGCCTTGCTAGTTGAAGCAAACAATTTGCACAGGAGTCCCAACTTCTGTTGATTACTAAAAAAAACCCTCTGCCTGTCTTAAAGCAGAGCTACAACAGACTGTGTTCTCACACCTTCTGAAGTACTACTTGGACAATATTCCAATGATAATGGCAAGAAAACAGCAATTAACACAAGAAATGAGACAGATCGTTATTAACCTTAGAAGTGTAGGTCTTTCATTTAGAGAAATTGCAAAAGAATCCGAGTCCACTGATGTCCAACAGAATCCAAAGGCAATGGGAAGCTGAAAGAAATTCTGGTAGGAAGAGATCTGGCAGACCCAAAGTCACAAGCCAATCAGAGAAGACAAGTTTCTGAGGGTCACCAGCTCACAGCACAACAGCTTCAAGCATAGCTTAACAGTGGTTGAAAAAAACTGACCAGCAGCGTACTTGAATACAAAGTTACAAAATTCAAGTGTGTGACTTTGCTTTTCCAGAAACAGTCCTATTTGCGACAACAGCAAAAGTAACAACAACATATGGTTGACTGGAGAATATGATACGTTTGTCCATCTATATTATTGGTATATCTGTAATCCTAAGATACTTCTCTTTGTAGATATACGAGGGGCGTTCAAATATAAACAGGAATTTTTGAGCTGCACTTTATTTATTGAATACAATGAAATGACTTGCACACTATTTTTCTATGTAGTTTTCTGCCACTGCAATCCACTTGTTCCAGCGCTCAGGAAGCTTCTTCTGCAAACGCCTGGACGCAAGTTAAAGAAAGCACTATAGCGACAAATACAGAATCTCATTACTACGAAATTTTCATTACAACGATTTTTAGGTCCCTGGCAGTTCGTTGTAACGGAATTTCACCTGTATATAAAATCCAATGTCTGTCTGTCTGTATGTCTGTCCGCTTTTCGCGAGAGAACTACTTGACGGATTTAGATTGTTTTTTTTTTCTATAATTTGCTTGAACATTCCGGTTGATTTTGTGACTTCTCTCAATGCGCTAAGTATTAGAATTTGGTTGCGGCACCGATTTATTTGCGTGAATCCCAGAGACAGGCTGCGGGCCAAGAGGAGGGGGAGGCAGGATCTCAGGAGTAGGGAGCCGGGCGAGGCCCTCCTCACTTACGTGCCAGCCTCCGTTCCAGTTGCTCTACCTCTCGCCGCGTGTTGGGAGCGTACCTTGCCTCTGCGTAGCTAGTGATACCTGCTTGATTGGCAGACATTATCATCTAGAGATTGTTAAGGAGTAATGTTTGATGTTTTTGAGAGAGAGAGAGATCACAGCCACGTGTGTTTGAGAGGGGAGCTGCTCATTGGCAGAGATATCACGGCCACATGCTCTTCTCTCCATGTGGGGGATGCCCTCCCGTCAGAGCTGAACACGATCAGATACAGTGCCAATGTCAATCTTCCACTTGGCCAGAGATACCTTGACAACTTTTTACATTTTTGGCAAAGAGATCACAGCTACATTCTCACCCCGATAGCAAAACCAAAAATATTGTATATCAGGAAGCCTTCTGATGCGAAAGCTATCAATATAAATTCTTCTCAATATAAATTATTACATTTTTTTATTGATTTTTAAAGTTTGTCCCGTTTCACTGCTACGCGGGCGTAGTCACGGGGGACAGCTAGTGAATGTATAAATATTAAAAGACTGTTGGTTTTCACCATCAGAAAATTTTATATACAATAAATACTAAGCTTCAACACTAACTAAGATCACACGGCAAATTAAAATGATCATGAGAATTATGGTAGTTTTATCCTGGGACTTAATAATTGTAGTCTTTATAAAGGTTTCTTTAAGAAATCAAATACCAACTACTAATTTTCTTCCTTTTATACAAATACTCTCTCCGGTTGTTCCCAATGCACAACAAACAATGAGGTGGATGTCTATAAAGGATAAATCAGGAGGTCTAAATTTTAAGCTTTATGTATACAGCACTTACCTTCTTCCTCCCATTCTCTCAGAATCTCTTTGTCTCGTGTGACACTACCCAACACCTCTCTGGGCACTGGTCCCATCCTCTCATCAATTTTCTCTTGATGGCCATGACTAGATACTTTCATGGCATTGTGGAAAAAATGGCCGATCTCCTTGAAATTCATACTTTTCAAATCGTGGTACATCTCACTCTGTTCTGCTGCACTTAGCTCTTGCCAAAACTGGAGGACATGAAGCTGCCCTGCCTCAGACAGTTTTTCTGAGATCTGGTTGATGTCCATGATGAAGGATAATTTAATTAGCTATAGAAAAGAAACAAGAAGTTAGAGTCGGACAGTGTGAAAAGGTGGTGTGGCATTCTTCTTTGCAGGCAATACCACAGAAGTGTCATAACCTCCCTTTTAAAGATTAATGGCTGAAGGTAGAAAAACGTGTTTGTAAACCGGTAACTGGTCACATTTTTAAAATGCTACAAAGTTATGCAAACATTGGTTATTTAAACAAGGAATTAGGAATCTCGAAAAAGCAAAATATATGCACATAATGGTCAGAGAGTGGGTTGGTGCCCTGCCCAGGATTGATTCCTGCCTTGCGCCCTGTGTTGGCTGGGATTGGCTCCAGCAGACCCCCGTGACCCTGTAGTTAGGATATAGCGGGTTGGAAAATGGATGGATAGATAGATAGATAGATAGATAGATAGATAGATAGATAGATAGATAGATAGATAGATAGATAGATACTTTATTAATCCCAATGGGAAATGGATGGATAATGGTCAGAGATATCACACCAAATGAGACTCTAGAAAATAAAAAAGAGCTTGGAATTAACTAGGGAATTCCTTTTATGGGACTGAATGCAGCCATCCAATAAATTATTAATTTGTTTTCAATGTTTAATGGCAATTCAAACGTGATTACATTTACATACATTTCATTAAATAATAACAATTAAACTAATGACATGCATCAGTTGTTTCCAATCACTTTAAGTAGGTGTAACATTTTCATTATGGTGACATTTATTTGGCAGATGTTTTAATATAAACCAATTTATAAATCCTCAATGATGTGTTAACCTAAATATAAGGTAAGTATACATGCACCAAATTCGAGGTACGGTATTATATCAAGGGTCTGTGTGTGAGAGACAAAAAGACAAACAGAACAACAGACATAGCTTTCTGCTTAAAGCATCAAAAAAAAAAAAGGAAGGAACACAGCTACAGCTGGAGGGTGGATGCTATTGTATCCCTGAGGATTAGAGTTGGGAGTGGGAGCAACAGTAATATAGTAGAAAAAAAGGACAAGAAAACACAGAGGCCTCACTCTGTACGTACCAGGACCTGAAGAAGGCGAGGCAGGAAGTAGCAATGTGACACATTTGTCAACAGAATATTTGAAGATAATTTTTTTTCTTCATTTTCCATGCCTGGCAGATCAACAGATCATTGGTCACAGGGACTGGCATCAAGAGAAACAGGCTGAACTTTCTAGTCCATTCCATTCAATATTTGAAAATTATTTTTTTTCTTCATTTTCCATGCCTGGCAGATCAACGGAGTCAATCTGCCATTCATTGGTCACAAGGACTGGCATCAAGAGTAACAGACTGAACTTTCTAGTCCATTCCATTCAGTATTTAAAGATAATTTTTATTTTCCTAATTTTCCGTGCCTGGCAGATCAACAGAGTCAAACTGCAATTCATTGGTCACAGGGATTGGCATCAAGAGTAACAGACTGAACTTTCTAGTCCATTCCATTCAGTATTTAAAGATCATTTTTATTTTCATAATTTTCCGTGCCTGGCAGATCAACAGAGTCAAACTGACATTCATTGGTCACAGGGACTGGCATCAAGAGAAACAGGCTGAACTTTGTAACCCATTCCATTCAAAGATGGCAAGTGACTTTGAGCCTAAATCTCACACATGATATTCTTTACCTGTAGATTAACCTTGATCTTTGATGCCACATCCCGATCCTCTAGATTCTGTGTTCGGATTCAGTGGGTTGGAATATGGATGGATGGTATACCTTCTAGAGTCTAGAAGGTATACCATCCATCCATATTCCAACCCGCTGAATCCGAACACAGAGTCACGGGGCTAGAAGGTATACTTTTAAGCAAAATGCTCAAAGGAGAGAATGTTAGACCCCTTAACTCATGATTGATCCACACACTGAACCAGTATCTGCTGGAGAATCTCACACAGCAAACTCTCACTAGTGGGTATGTCAATACAGATTTGTGTTCTTTTGACAGATCTCTGTAGGTGTGTTTTATTCTAAGTATGTGAAATAAATTGTTGCACATGAAAACCTGGGATATGCAGACAATAAAAAATGTCATATAGTAAATAGGATTAAAATAGGAAAAAAAGAGTTCCAGCAGCCACTATAAGAGGCAAAGTGTGAAACATTAGGCTTTAATTTCTTCCCAGAAACCTGCAGATTGAATCAGCACTTTTAAATGAGATGAGGAGGCTTTTTCTGTGACTACACCCTATTAGTCCTCTGTGTATTATTTCCTTTTCTTTCTCTACTTTTATAAATAGTACCTGGGTGATTTGGGCTTTGGCCTTGAAGCACGCCTGTTATTTGGAGCCCATGACTATGAAATTGAAGGAAATCTCTGCAACCTCACTGTAGACAGCATTGTTTATAGAAGTCAATTGGTTTTCTGTGTGGTTAGCCTTAGCCTGCCATGTACTGGAAGAATTTTTAAGACAATTTTTCAGAATGTCTGCTTGGCTTTTAAAGGTGTTTTTACATGCTCCATCAGTGTACCAACCCATAGCACCGAAGAAATAGAAGTCAAAGCTTTTAGAGTGTGTTTCCATTTTAATAAATTTTAGATTGCTCAAAGGTGTCAGCTAAAGCAGCTATGTACGTACAATATTTTCCAGGTTCATACCATAGTAATTAGTGTCTACCCATGGGGTAGTATTTAATAGATACAGTATTTCAGGTTTGGATGCTGGCACAGTTGTTGTGCATGTTGGGTTAAGTGACCGTTTTAATTTGTCCTAAACAAGTGAGCAGGGGGTGGATGTTAGCTATGCCCTGTGATAGACTTATACTTTAATCCTTTAAACTCTAACTACTATAAAATAATAAAAACTACATTCAGAAACAAGCATAGGGGCGCAGAGCTTAACGTTACTACTTCATAGCTCCAGAGTTCTGGGTTCATATTCTGACTTGATCACTGCCTGTATGGAGTTTTCACATTCTTCCTGTATCTGAATAGCTGTTCCCTCCCAGAGACATGCTTGAAGCAACATTAAATGGACTTGGTGTGTACAAGTGTGTCCTGTGATGGACTGGCACATCATCTAGTCAGGGGTCTCGTAATGTATGGGCACGACCCCAGGGGCCCACTTTGTTTCTGATGCCTATGTATGTTTTCTGTTTTGCTATCAAAACAGCACACTATTTTGCCCGGGGACCCACAAAACAATTTCCTACTGTTTCATTTTATGCATGTAGATGGAATCTCCCTTCTAAACTTGTAATAACCTGTAACATACTAAAAAATAAACATCTGAGTAATTAAACTATACCCTTTCTTTATTACTTACCCACTTACTTGCTTTATCTTTTCCCATTATATCTTACAGTGCTGGGGTCTTGAGCCTTTGATTATATTTTTTTCTGTCTTTTGCCGAGAACCTGTTCCATGGTTAATCTACCCTGTGTTTCTGGCAGATTCTTTCACACTTTCTTCCCATACCCTTCTAGGTCTTCCCCTCTGTCTTTTTCCTTCACCCTTCATTTCAAATACATTTTTTGGGATCCCTTGTTTCACTTATCCTTATACAGTATGTCCATTTCACTGTAGCTGTTTTGTTTCTATGCGTTTCCATGAGTTGTTGAATTTCCCGTTCTTCACGGATTCTTTATTTCTTTTCCTGTCTCTTTTTGTTTTACCTATCACTTGTCTTAAAGACAAAATTTTGTCTGCTGTTATTTTAGATCTTTGTTTATCTAGTATTGCCCAAGATTCTGCAGTGTGTAATATTGTTGACAGATATATGGTTTAATACAGATGCATCTTCAGCTTTATACATAACTAAAGATGTGCCCCACTGGCCACCTGAGGCGGGCCAACACCCTGTCCTTTGATGCATGGTGGAATTTTTTGTTAAATGAAAAAGAAAAAAAAAACAAACTTTTTTTACAATATTTCACACAGGGAAGACCAAGCATGTGAACTCACAATCTCCTTACTGCGAGACAGGCGCACTATCATTGTGCCACCTGTATGGCTTGTCGACTGCTAACACACAATTTAACCACGATTGTTCTTACTGCAGCAGATACATATAATTTTTTTGGAGCATTCAGGTTAAATTGTTGGTATTAACATGAGAGTATCATTGTTTTATTCTCCTAATGAAGATGAAAAGATGATATATATACAGTATGTATACTATATGACATACAATTCTGAAGAAAAATGAGCATTGCATGAAAATGTTTCATGATTTAGTTAATCTCTTATATATATATATATATATATATATATATATATATATATATATATATATATATATATATATATAAAACTATGCAACATTCTATGATCTGCTTCTCGCAACTGAGAGGGCACCATGGCGGATGTTTGCCGACTTGCAGACCAACCACAAGCGTTACCTGGTAGGTAACCACCCATACAATCATATTGTGATTCAGACTGCGAATGCTATATATATATATATATAGCATTATATATATATATATATATATATAAGTGCAATATATATATATAGTGATGGGCGACCACATCCACTATCAGGCTTGGACGCCAGCAGAGTGGAAGGACCAGGGGAGAGGGCATTGTTGAGGCAATACCTCCCCTGGGACACTAGAGGGCAGCCCTCCTGGTTGGCTGTGTCACCACGGATTCCCACAAGGCATGTTGGGAACTGGAGTTTGGTGAAGCCCTGTTGGGTTCCGAGGGTGCTGCCAGGGGGAGCTGCAAAGCCCTATACAGGACCTACAGCGCACCTGGGAGCGATTCCAGGTAATACTGATGAGTCACCTGGAGCACTCCTGGGACCTGAATAAGAAGAGGAGCCGCCTCACTCCATTGTGGGGCCAGAGTAGGGAGGAAGGAGACAAAGCCTGAGGAGGAGTGAAGGCGGATGGACTGTATATTGGTGTGGTGTTGGTATTTTGTGCACAAAGCTGTAAATAAACAAAGGTGTTGACTAGAACCTGTGTCTGTCCTGCCTGTTCTTGTCGGGGGTTAGGGCGGCAGTAAACCCCCTAGTGGATTACAAGAAAACAAGCTAATATTCTCACTTTATTTTACACATCTTTCAGTTTTATTTTGTAATGATATTGTGTTTGCTTTAAGTTATTTAGATTTAAAGATCACTTTTGATGAGAACAAGCAGGGTCTTCTCTTATCAAGGCCCCATTTTTTTATTCCACATGTCTATGCTTCTCTACATAAATACTTTGTAACAAGTCTGTGAAATGTATACTTAGCCAAGTCCTAAGCATCCCTCTGTTCTAGCCAAAGATCTAACTTTAAAGTCACAGCTGGCATCAACTCCATTAATCCCCTTACTAAAAGTGTTACATATTTAAATAAAGAAAGAAGTTATAGGACAATAGTGCAGCTACCCTAAAATCCATGGACCTGAAATCCCACCTCACCTGGTGATATTTTGTATTCATGTGTTTGTGTGTTCTTTCTTCAGGTACTCCAGTTTCCTCAAACAAACCACAGTTCAGTATACAGTATTAGACTTACCTGTTTCTCCAATTTGCCCCCACATACTGTAAATGAGCATGACTGTGGATTTGTGTGCGAGTTTACCTTGCAAAGGACTTCTATTCTAAATTGGTTGGCTACCCGTTATGGACAAAATGGGCACAAAACTGGTTGGATGGGTGGGTAAAGAGTGGCTGAAGATGGCACACTACAGTCGGAGATTCGAAAAATAATCACTGATAGTCACTGTCAATGCCCTAAAGGGATTGTCAAGCGTTATCAATTCAATGAAACTGACTTGTCGTTTTGGTAGAGAAGTTCCTTGTGAAAGAAGCTGCATAAGATGGAATTGCCGGATATGGAGTTTCAAGAGAAGGAAAAATATGTTTATTTCAGGATCTAGACAGTAAATTATATTTCATCGTATATAAGAAAAACGAGTACTATTAGAAAATAATCAGGCTTATAGTCATGAACTCGGCATGATTCAAACGGTGTTTCGTTGTGCCCCAGCTCAGTTTCCACCACTACCCTTTACGGTTTCAGAATCGTTTAACAATTATGTGATCGCGACTGATAACACAGAATAAGTAACACAATAAGAAATCAGTCGCGTGAACTTGTAACGTGGTCTGATTCTAGAGGGCCAGCTGAGCTTTTGGAGGTTCCCAGTACAGTACCACGAGCACGGAGGAGAACACGTTGAACAGCAGCACATCACTCCCAGAATCCATCCCTCAGAATAGCATCACACACCCCCTGCCCCATGTATGTGTTGGCCCGCGTATGTAGGAGTCTTTCATTTAAATAATCGAAATCTTACCTGGAGTATGAACGGAGATCCGTTTGAAAAAGCAGAGTTGCAAAGTAGAATTAAGCCGATTTCCACGCTAACGTGCTTCGAGCACCGCAGGCCAAGCTGTCACCACCGATGCTGCTCTAGTCGGCTCCAGCTATACAACGAGCAGTACAGGCTGTCTAATGCAAGTGCAATTCTCTCCAAATCCTTTCTTTTTCCTTGTGTCCTCTTCTTATCAACTCCCCGCCCCTCGAGCTCTGCCCTCCCTGTTCTCACCACCCTGTAATCCACCCCCCTCGCAGTTACCTCTCTCTCGTCACCTCGACGTGGCACTATCATTGGGTACCGCCCACTCGAATCATAATCGGCGCCTGGGAAACGGCGAGCGTTTGGTCGTTAAGCGGAAGTCTGCACAGCTTTCTGATACGATTGGATAAAAAAAATAGACTTGGCCAATCATCCTCAAGAGCTGCGCAGAATTTTGCGCGCGAAATCGCAAGACTGTGTGTGAGTGGGGAGGACTGGAGACGCAGCGTTTTGTCTTCTATGATCGTTAATCATTTGCATTTTATGGGGTTGACGCCTATTACAGATGTCGTCAGTTCAGTAATCTTAATTTCACACTCACACTTTTCCTGTAGACAGATGGGCCTGGTGAATGCGCTGATGTAATTTCATAACGCGCCCAGGCTGACGGTAAAGTAATCCTTAAAGTTTATTTTAGTGGTTCTTAAATTCAGTTCTTGGAGTCCCCTGTGGCTTCTCTTCCCACCTTAGTTAAGCAAGCTGCTATTTCCTAATTTCTATGTGTCAGTGTCAATACAGAAATTACAAAACTACATTTGCTATTTTTGTAATTGGAATGGATGAAGCATTTATGTATAGAGGTAATTTAGTGTTTTTATTTTTAGTGTTTTCATCACCATTATTATTGTCATTCTGATTGTCATTCTGATTTTTTAGGGGTTGAGATTAATCAACTCCTTATTTAATAATAAATACACTAGTGTATCTGAGGCTGAATATAGCCTTTCACTATTCTCTGTTATTTGACAAATAATAAAACAGAGTAAAACATTTAAAGCTATGTCAGAATTTATAGATTTATAAATGTACAGGTTTTAACATAGAAAAGTAAGATGTGCTTTAAACCCATTATACTCTGATGTCCCCTGGACTTAATGATAATTTATTAGTTGTACTGAAATTGCACTGAATGAAATAAAAATGTCACTTATAAACCCTTACTAGGCATGTTCAAGTAACGTATTTAGGTATGGGGAACATGGACAGCATCTTGCTGGGGGTGCTCTGGACACTAAGGGGGACAAGATCTTTGTTAGAGCGGCAGTGCCAATCAGGGTCCACGTCTCACATTTCAGGGTTCACATCCCAGCATGCATGAGAGCACATAGTATTAAGGGATGTATGTTGAGAGAAAGAGATGTATGTACTAGTCATTTCCACATAGAGAAATAGTAATTTGTAATAATTGTGTCCGTAGTATCCTGAATCAATAAGAAAGTGTGTGTTTAATGACCAGAAACCACATACACACCTATTCAAATACATGTATACTTCTTTATACCTGTATATCCTCAAATAAATCAGACATAATTCCTTTCTGAGCTGCTGTGTGACATACTCTGAATCCTTTTAACAGTGTTCTGACACTCTGGAGTGATCACTACATGTCCTGAACTCCTCACAGATATACAGTCCTCCTTTGCTACAGTCGTCGAAGTCTCATACTGATCTACCTCTATGGACAAAGTCCCCCCACCTTGGGCTCCAAATGGGTTTTGGACCAGAACTGGGCATATCTGATCAACTACAGTATTTCTGAATGCAGAAGTATTTGAGTGGAAAGTAGCAAATGTGACTCCAATCTTCAAGAATGGATCCTGGTAATTACAAACCAATAAGTCTTACTTGTATAACATGTAAAAATAATAAATTAAAAATGTTGTTGTCTGCGGTGGGTTGGCACCCTGCCCAGTTTTGGTTCCTGCCTTGTGCCCTGTGTTGGCTGGGATTGGCTCCAGCAGACCCCCGTGACCCTGTGTTCGGATTCAGCGGGTTGGAAAATGGATGGATGGATGTTGTTGTATGAAAATAATACACTAAATAACAGCCAGCTTTGGTTTATGAGAGGACATCTTGCCAAACAAATCTTTAAAATTTATTTTAGGAGGCTACTGTAGTAATTGGCAAGGGCAAAGCATTTAAAATAATTAGAAGCTATTAGGATCAGAGGAAACCTACCAAACTGGATCTCAAGTTGATTAACTGGCAGAAGACAAAGAGTGTACATTAGAGGAGAATGGGATGAGGTCATCAGTGGAGTCCCTCAGGGGTCTATGCTTTCTGATTTAATGACATAGATTCCTGTACAGTTAAAAATTAGTGGAATGGCAGATACTGAGGAGGCAGCAAAAACAATTCAAAAAGACTTAGACAATATTTATAACTGGCAAACAGTATAGAAATGTAAAAAAAGGACAATGTGATACACATGTGCAAAAGGAGCAGCAATTAAAATACAAGAAAGGGGACACTGACCCACAGGGAGCAACCTCTGAAAAGGATTTAGGGATGTATGTTGACATAACATTTTCATCATCTAAACAATGTGCAGATGCAATTGAAAAGGTGAATAAAATGTTAGGTTATATCATTAAAACTGTTGAATATAAATCAAGAGATATTATGCTTGGACTATATAATACACTAATGAGGCTGCTTGGGGCACATTGTGTTCAATTCTGGTCACCACGCTACAAGAAAGACATAGCAGCACTTGAAGCTGAAACCAAGTGCATCCCAGGACTTGAGGACATTGCCTACTCCGACAGACTCAGAGGATTAAACCTGTATAGTGTTGAGCAGAGGAGACTACAAGGGGACCTAATCCAGGTCTTCAATACTCTCAAAGGCATTGATAAAGATGGTCCAGCTGAATTCTTTCAACTAAATGGTGAATCATGTACATTAGGAAACCAGTGAAAATGAAGGGGTAAATGCATGCAGAACTGAAACCAGGAGAAACATCTTTGCACATAGAGTTGTGGGAATTTGGAACAAACTACCAACACATGGAGTTGAAGCAGAAACCCTGACAAGCTTTAAGAAGAATCTGGATGAGATTTTTGGACAGTTCAGCTATTAGCTAAGCAAAAGAGCTTGATGGACCGAATGGTCTCCTCCCGTTTGTCAATTTTCTTATGTTCTTATGTAAATCTCATATTACTGCACTTTTCCTGACTCAAGTCAAATCAAGTTGGGGAGCATGCACTGGTAGAGCACGTTGCTGCACCCACCACATGATGAAAGAGTTCGGGATCCCGATTGGCAACCCACCAGGCAGACACGCAGTCCAGAAGACAAGGTAGCAGGTCAGGTCAGGTCAGGTTGGGGAGCAAGCACTGGTACAGCGGATTACTGTATCCACCTCACAACGAAACAGCTCAGGATCCTCTTTGGAAACCCCCCCGGCACACTTGTGGTCCAGTCCCACCCTCCAGAAATTACCCTCTATCTGCCGCAGCCAGGTGTTACGTGGGTGACTCCTTGGCCTGGTCCAACCACTCTGGTCCCCAACAATGAGGATCCTACGAGCTGGATCACCTTCGGGGAAGCGCACCACATGACCATAGTGCTGAAACTGACGCTCCCTCACAATGCAGGCAATGTGCCTCATTCAGGACTCCATAAGCAACTGCTCATTCGACACAAGTCAAACCAACGGTACCCAAGGATTCTCCGAAGAGACACAGTACCAAAGGAGTCCAGTCTGCATCTCAGGTCACTGGATAGCGTCCATGTCTCGCAACCATACAGCAAGACGGGAAGCACCAGAACTCTAAAGACTTGGACCTTCATCCTTTTGCAGAGATATTGGGAGTGCCACACACCCCTTTCCAGCAACCTCATGACCCCCCCATGCTATCCCAATCCATCTACTGACTTCATAGGAAGAGTCACCAGAGACATGAATGTCACTGCAAAGATAAGTAAACTTCTCGATGAGGTCCACACTCTTTCCGCAGACAGACACACTTCTGATGGCTGCGCCCAAGAGGTCATTAAAGGCCTGGATCTTTGGTTTTTATCAGGACACTTGCAAGTCCAGACACTCAGACTCCTCACTCAGTGTCTCGAGTCCCCTGAGATCTATCTATCTATCTATCTATCTATCTATCTATCTATCTATCTATCTATCTATCTATCTATCTATCTATCTATCTATCTATCTATCTATATTTTTAAAGAGATTCTATAAAAGCCAAGTTTCCCCCTGGGGTAAAATCTATCTATCTATCTATCTATCTATCTATCTATCTATCTATCTATCTATCTATCTATCTATCTATCTATCTTGCCTGAAGAAGGGGCCTGAGTTGCCTCGAAAGCTTGCATATTGTAATCTTTCTAGTTAGCCAATAAAAGGTGTCATTTTGCTTGGCTTTTCTCTATCTATCTGACACAAAGCCATTCTAACATTGTGTAATTGACTCTAACTTAGTTCCTTTTAGTCAAATAAGTTATTCAGAAGACTTTCTGCAAATGCAACTCTTCTGTAACTCTGACGTGTTCTTCACGAGAATGCATTCAGAACTGTAATTAGTATTCTAATTCCATGGGAAGAGTAAGCCACAGGGTACATACACCACCTTTGGCCTCATGCCATAACATGGATTGGCCTGTTCATCTGGTATTCTTCATTCCATTACAGTCATAATTCTGTCTGTTGAGTCACATTGTGTTGCAAAACTAGGACAATTGACGTCCGTTAACTATGTCTCTGGGATTTCCAGTCTGGTGCTTATTCTTTTCTAATTTAGTTGCAGTATAGTGCAGCTTGAAGCTTGTCAGTGACCTTATGTCTTGGGCACTTGGGTGAAGAGAGGGGCTGAGCTGTCAATTGATCACCACCTGGTGGTAAGTTGGATCAGATGGCGAGAGAGGCTGCCGGACAGACCAGGCAGACCTAAACAAATAATGAAGGTTTGCTGGGAACGTCTGGTGGAGGAACCGGTCAGAAAGATCTTTAACTGCCACCTCCAGCAGAACTTCAACCTCATTCCAAGGGAGGCGAAGGACATTGAGTCTGAATGGGCCATGTTCCGAGCCTCCATTGTCGAAGCAGCAGAATGGAGCTGTGGCCGCAAGGTTGTCAGTGCCTCTCGTGGCGGTAATCCAAGAACCCGGTGGTGGACACTTAAGGTTCGAGGGGCCATCAAGCTGTAGAAAGAGTCGTATTGGGTCTGGTTGACCAGTGGGACTCCAGAGGCAGCTGAGGGGTACTGGCGGGCCAAGCGTGTGGCAGCTTTGGCTGTTGCAGAGGCAAAAACTCGGGCATGGGAGGAGTTTGGGGAAGCCATGGAAAACAACTTTAGGTCGGCACTGAGAAGGTTCTGGCAAACCGTCAGGTGCCTAAGGAGGGGAATGCGGTGCTCCACCAACACTGTGTACAGTGGAGATGGGGCCCTGCTGACTTCAACTGTAGACATTATTGACCTGTGGAAGGAATACTTTGAGGATCTTCTCAATCCCACCAGCATGTCTTCCTTAGAGGAAGCAGAGCTGGAGGACTCCAGGGGGGCCCGTCCATAACATGGGCTGAGGTCGCCGAGGTAGTTAAAAATCTCAGAGGTGACAGGGCCCCTGGGGTGGGCTAGGTTTATCCTGGGTTCCTCAAGGCTCTGGATGTTGTGGGGCTGTCCTGGTTGACACGTCTCTGCAACATCGCATGGACATCTGGGGCAGTACCTCTGGATTGGCAAACCGGGGTGGTGGTCCCCCCCTTTTTAAGAAGGGTGATTGGAGGATGTGCTCCAACTATAGGGGAATCACACTCCTCAGCCTCCCCGGTAAGGTCTATTCAGGGGTGCTGGAGAAGAGAGTTCGGTCGATGGTCGAATCTCGGATTCAAAAGGAACAATGCGGATTCCATCCTGGCCATGGAACACTGGACCAGCTCTACACCCTGGCCAGGATCCTGGAGGGTGCATGGGAGTTTGCCCAACCAGTCCACATGTGTTTTGTGGATTTGAAGGAGGCATTCGATCATGTCCCTCGAAGCATCCTGTGGGGTGTGCTCCAATAGTACGGGGTACAAGGCTCATTGTTACGAGCCATTCAGTCCCTGTACAGGAGGAGCAGGAGCTTGGTCCGCATTGCCGGTAATAAGTTGGACTCGTTTCCTGTTGAGGTTGGACTCCGCCAGGGCTGCCCTTTGTCACCGATTCTGTTCATAAGTTATATGGACAGAATTTCTAGGCGCAGCCAAGGAGAGGAGGGTGTCTGGTTCGGTGACCTCAGAATCTTGTCTCTGCTATTTGCGGATGACGTGGTTCTGTTGGCTTCATCGGACAGTGACCTCCATCTCTCACTGGAGCGGTTCGCAGCTGAGTACGAAGCGGTGGGGATGAGTGTCAGCACCTCTAAATCCGAGGCCATGGTTCTCAGCCGGAAAAGGGTGGAATGTTCTCTCCAGGTTGGGAACACATTACTGCCTCAAGTGGAGGAGTTCAAGTATCTCGGGGTCTTGTTCACGAGTGAGGGAAGAATGGAGCGGGAGGTTGACAGACGGATCGGTGCAGTATCTGCAGTAATGTGGGCCCTGCAACGGTCCGTCGTGGTGAAGAGAGAGCTGAGCCAAAAGGCGAGGCTGTCAATCTACAAGTCGATCTACGTTCCTACCCTCACCTATGGCCACGAGCTTTGGGTAGTGACCGAAAGAGCAAGATCGCAGATACAAGCGGCCGAAATTAGTTTTCTCTGCAGGGTGGCTGGACTTTCCCTTAGAGATAGGGCGAGGAGTTCATTTATCCGGGAGAGACTCGGAGTAGAGTCGCTGCTCCTCCACATTAAGAGGAGTCAGTTGAGGTGGTTCGGGCATCTGGTTAGGATGCCCCCTGGACGCCACAACCGTCTGATAGAACATCTGCAGCATCTTGTTGCAGATGTTGAAGGACACCAGTCTTCTAAGGAAGTATAGTCGGCTCTGTCCTATCTTGCACAGAGCATCAGTATTAGCAGTCCTGTCCAATTTATCATCCAGCTGCACTCCCAGGTATTTATAGGTCTGCACCCTCTGTACACAGTCACCTCTGATGATTACAGGGTCCATGAGGGGCCTGGTCCTCCTAAAATCCACCACCAGCTCATTGGTTTTGCTGGTGTTCAGTTGTAGGTGCTTTGAGTCGCACCATTTAACAAAGTCCTTGATGAGGTTCCTATACTCCTCCTCCTGCCCACTCCTGATGCAGCCCACGATAGCAGTCTCGTCAGCGAACTTTTGCACATGGCAGAACTCTGAGTTGTTTTGGAAGTCAGATGTATATAGGCTGAACAGGAACAGAGAAAGTGTAGTCCCCTGCGGTGCTCCTGTGCTGCTGACCACAATGTCAGACCTGCAGTTCCCGAGACGCACATACTGAGGTCTGTCTTTAAGATAGTCCACGATCCATGCCACCAGGTATGAATCTACTCCCATCTCTGTCAGCTTGTCCCTAAGGAGCAGAGGTTGGATGGTGTTGAAGGCGCTAGAGAAGTCCAGAAACGTAATTCTTACAGCACCACTGCCTCTGTCCAAGTGGGAGAGGGATCAGTGTAGCATGTAGATGATGGCTCCCACCTTCTCCTGGTATGCAAACAGGAGAAGGTCAAGGGCGTTGCGGACCTGTGGCCTCAGGTGGTGAAGCAGCAGCCACTCCATGGTCTTCATCACATGTGACATCAGGGCGACAGGCCGGAAGTCATTCAACTCACTAGGATGTGATACCTTTGGGACTTACTGAACAGTTTAGAGCATTGGAACCATTTTAACAAAAAATGTACTTCTGCCTAACAATAATTGTTAATCCTATCTAATTAATATGTCTAAAATAACATTCAAATGAGTTTTGAAGGTCCCTAAAGTTCTATTCTGTACTGCACTACATGGTAACATTTTCCATGTGTCTATAATTCTCTGTGTGAAGAACAGCATTCTAACTTTCTGTGAAATTTCACCCATAACAAGTTTCCATCCATGTTTCTATGTTTTTGTTGAATACATAAAGTAACAGCCTGGATCCATTGGGCTAATTCCTTTAATAATTTTAAACAGTCATGGTCTAGGATGTCCAAGCACTAAAGAGTTCCAAAGCATGCAGCCCCGAACACTAGAGAAGGATATCACCACCAGACCATGTGGTAAGGGCAAGCACCAAATCTTTATATTATAAAAGATTTACTTTTCACAAAAGGCTCTGTTATATTGTAAATCTCTGAAGAGCACAAAAAGACATAAACGAGTTCAAAGTGAGATCAAACCCAGTGCAAAAAGTAAAAAAATAAAATCCATTATAACAAAAGGCACATCAAAACACAAGTAAACTCACTTCTCCCAGGCACGTTTGAAAAATCAAAAAAGAGATCTCCTTAATATTGTTTTGGTTTCTCTTAGACAACAATGAAAACACAAAAAACTAAAATGGAGACAAAACACTCCAGGTTTTCTCACAAGCATCTCTTCTTGAGTTTCAGCAGAAATCTCGCCAAAGTTCACCCAAGGGGCTCAGAGGTGTCTTGACATTTTTTTTTTTTTTTTTTTGCAATTTGAAAGTTTTTGCATTGTGTGTTCAGTAATATATGGTGGAATGCATGGACTGCTGTTTGTGATAATAAAACACTTGAAACTGTAGTCCTTGCTACTGAATAATACTATTAGTTGCTCTAATTTATATTGCTGTGCTCCCATTAGGTCACACTCATTATACAAGAAAGGGCAGGCAGTGAGGCATAGTGGTTAACACTTTGGACCTCAAACCTCGAGGTTGTCCGTTCAAATCCCACTACTGACACCACGTGGCCACAAAAAAGTCACTTTGTCTGCCTGTCCGCCAATTGGACAAACAAAAGAAATGTAACCAATCGTATCTCCAATGTTGTAAGCCACCTGGGATAAAGGCATCAATATGAAGTCTTCAAAGAGATTAAAACAAGACTAGCGAGAGATCTCACAAAACCTGACATGCTTTTCAAACCAAATTCTCAATTTTGACCTTGGTTGTATCCTGTGTCTCCTTTTTGTCTAAAGCTATCTCTCCTAAGGAGTTATAGGAGAAACATTTGCGACAAAATTGATTCTTAAATGAAATATAAATGAGAAACTCTTTTCAATCTGATGAGCCATCAAAGATCATCATTTAAGCAACAACATTTTCCTATGGGGGCGGCACAGTGGCGCTGCTGCCTTGCAGTTAGGAGACCCGGGTTCGCTTCCCGGGTCCTCCCTGCGTGGAGTTTGCATGTTCTCCCCGTGTCTGCGTGGGTTTCCTCCCACAGTCCGAAGACATGCAGGTTAGGTGCACTGGCGATTCTAAATTGGCCCTAGTGTGTGCTTGGTGTGTGTGTGTGTGCCCTGCAGTGGGCTGGCACCCTGCCCGGGGTTTGTTACCTGCCTTGCGCCCTGTGTTGGCTGGGATTGGCTCCAGCAGACCCCCGTGACCCTATAGTTAGGATATAGCGGGTTGGATAATGAATGGATGGATAGATTTTCCTATGGGCTGTGACGCCAATTGTCACAATCGTTATGGTACCCTGAATTTTACTATGTAGAAAAAGTGTTGTCAATTCTACATGGAGTGACCAAGATCCCCTTAAATGAAAGTATGAAAGGTGCACATTAATCACTCCTGAATTGTTTGACTTGTCATTTTAAACTCTGGAGCAGAGGGGCAAATCAAGAAGAAATGTGTCTTTGTCCCAAAGATAATGGAGGGTGCTGTATACTGTAGAAATACATTTCAGAATTCTACAGCACGCTTCAAACACTGCTCTACCTCAGGTTCACTACAAAGCCTCTGTTGCGGACATCCCTATATTGACCAAGCTCCATGATGTGGTATTTTATGCAATCAGATAAAAGGCAAGAAGCAAAATTAAAAGTGAAAGCAGAAAGCTTGCAAAGGTTAGTTTAAAGTAATGAGCGCTCATGTTAAGACTTGACTATGTGCTTGCAAATAAATTTAAGTATTTATTGCCCAACTTTACAGTCTAAAACAGTTTTACTGATAGCGAAGGCTATAGAACGTATTTATCTATTTTTTTGATCCCCTGGGTTAAACTGTCTGTTTTATAACTCAAAGCTTATACAAGATAAGACGATGGTAGCAGAGTACGTGTAACTTTAATTTCCTTACTACCGGATTTAGAGTATGTGAAGGGTCACTTGTGGTGTGTGGATGGCATCTGCTGTCTTACTTACGTTTGATGTGTTGAGATTACTTGGCCTGACATCTGCACATTTTTATCAGTTTTCTGAATTTGGCCACTTGGAGGCAGCACCATATGGATGTAGTGAATATTTAGGGTGACCCTTGACCCTCGGCATTTGGAAACTGAAGGAGACATATATAAATGAAAGACCTGTGTGTGTGTAGGTGTGTGTATGGAGCAGTCCAATCTGCTCACGCTCAACCACAGCCACTAGATGGCGCACATTTACATTTTTTTTGCCGCTTTCATGCACCTCACTTCTCACTACAAAAGTCCCATGTGTAGCAAACGCCTCCATGCAACAACAACGTCATGCTAATGACACAACATCAAAATGTAACAAACACTGCGGGGCAACAACGTGCAAGTGAAACACCTCAGCAACGGAGGGCAAGGCTTGAAGTTTTCACTGAAAATGTCTATCTAGAGGTATTTTCTCAAGACAAAGATTAATAGGACTCATATGCCAGTGATACGGCTAAGATATGGTATCACCAGTGTCTTCTTACGAAAGCCAGGTGGGCAACAAGCACATGTGGGTCCACGTCCTCTGCACTGCGGAATTCTTAAGAGTTAGTTGACACCTCTCCAATTTCATGAATATAGTAAAACTGCTAAGGAGTCTCCAGGTTGTTTTTTGTCCCGAAGACCACACAGCTAGTAGAAAAATAATAAATGGAAGAAGTAAGCATGAGAAAAGTAGGTGGAAAGGGAAAAAGGCCATCTCTATTCTATCAGACTGTAGTCAACCTCTGTGCTATGATTTGCTACTGTTACAATACAGACATCTTTATGCTTTAAATACCGCATTTAAGTTCTCCCACTGATAAGTCGGGGCTTGATTTTAATGTATAATTTAGTGTATTTTATAATTTTGGTCATATAAGTTGAATGCGGAATCCTGACGCTATTGAGCCAAGAGATTACGATATGCTAACGCCCACCTGAGAGAGTAACCATGGGGCACACTGCATTGATTTTCTATGTATCGTGTCTACGTGACCACGTGGTAATACCCAAACTATTCTGAAGTGACATTTGCACTGTTTTGTGTTTTTTGTATCTCACACTCTCATACACCTTTATCGTAAGAGCATCCCTTATCTACGTTGGAGCGTTCGATCAGAAGAAAATATGGAGCTGGTTTTAAATTCAATGTCGTTGAAGTAGTGAAAGAAATTGGTAACTGTGTTGCTGCAACAAAATTCGATATGTCTATGAAACTGATGTGAGATTGGAGGAGGCAAGAAGATGTAAAAAAAAATGTGTCACATTTTTGAACGGGCGTTTAAGTTGGGGTCTGATTTTATGATTGATTTTTTGGGTTTCAAGACCTGACTAAACTACAAGGGGTCCTCGGGTTACGACACAGTTCTATTCCTACAACAGTGATGTAACCCGGAATTTGGTGTAAGTCGAAACACACCCTAACCTAAGTCACTTACCTATCCTAACACATCTGCAAAATCATAATCTAGAACATAAAAACACAACTAAGCCACAGAAAAAGGAAAAGGACATAAATATACTGTACTGTACACTGTACTGTAGTAACAGAAAAAATGAGTGTAAAAACAAATCCTTACCTTTATTCCTTCTCACGTCTCAATTTTTAAAAGTTTTTATGGGAGTGAGTGTTGTAACTTCGAAACGTTGTATATCGTGACGTTGTAACCCGAGGACCCCCTGTATATGTTTTCTTATTTATTCCTTAGCATTTTTTATGTTTTTGTATATCAAGGATTGTTTCACCACAATTATTTTTGTTATATTGGAATTACAGTATGTTTATACTAGCCACATTACCTGTTGAAGACAAGTAATAGAATAATTTAAAAATATTTGCTATCTCTTGCCCTATGTGTGTCTTTGGCACCTTTCCTCTGCATTTGCATATGTGAATGTCTCTTCACCGGTGCTCCCTCTCTCGAGTTCATTCCCGTAAAACCTGCTTGTCAGACTTTGTCAGTATTTTGGAGGCACCAATCTCACCAGTTTTACACGTCTTTGAAGGCAGCTCTCTCAGCATGTGCCTTTATTCCACTTTGTCCATCTCACACTTGAACACTTCCCCTTTTGTTGCATCACCCAAAGCCAAACTGACCAATCAGATTGTTCATAGGGAGTGGAAACAAAGATCTTATGTTTTTTTTTTATTATATAGAAGATAGATTGTAATGATCTGGGTGTGTGAGAGACAAAGGGATGGAATTAGCCTGCTTATGCCAACTGCTGATCAGTGGCCCTAAAAAAGGATCTTTGGCATCTTCAAGTGTCACTTCTGCTCAGCTATTTAGATGTTCTGTGGCAACACACCCTCTCAGCTGCTTTGTCCAATCACACACACCACCTGAGTCCACCTCACTTCACTCAACCCCAGTTATTGGCAACACGTATTCCACACTATTCCCCATCTTCTTGAGCTGACCCAAACCAAGGGTCCACATCCAAGCCTGGTCTGATGGGCTTTAGCAGCTGGGAGAGATGACTAAAATGTTCTTTAAGCGCTGTGTCTGCACCACCCACTCCAGTGCTGCACATGGAGCTGCTTTTATGTCTTTTGTCCCCAGGACAAGTCTCAACTACCCGAGGAGTGTGTCCCTCTCAGATCCGGTCGCTACAATATTATTATTATTATTATGTTTTCATTTTAACTGTGACACCATTTAGGTTTTCTGTGGGCACTGTAATTTTTCTGCTCCTTACAGTAAATAGTGCAGCTTAGATCAGCATTTCTCACAGGACATTTGCAGCCTTTGATGTTTTTATTCGATTGACTATTGCATCATCTGGAATGGCTACATTATAACATTACAAAGATTTAGACAAGAACAGGCCATTCAGACCAACAAAGTTTGCCAGCCCTATTCACATAATTCTTCCAAAATAACATCAAGTTGTTACTTGGTGACGTATTCCATGTTTCTGTGGTTCTCTGTGTGAGGAAAAGCTTACTAATGTTTGTGCGTAATTTACCCTTAACAAGTTTCCAACTCTGTCTCCATGTTCTTGATGACTTAATTTTAAAGTCACAGTCTTGATCCACTGGACTAATTTCCTTCATAATTTTTAAAACTTCAGTCATCTCTCCTCTTAATCTTCTTTTACTTAAACTGTCAAAGCTCAACTCCTTTAATCTTTCCTCATAACTCATCCCCTGTAGCCCCGGAATCAGCCTCGTCGCTCTTCTCTGCACATGCTATGTCCTTTCTGTAGACCAAAACTGAGACTGAGGCCTCACCAGTGAGTTATAAAGCTTGAGCAGAACCTCCTTGGACTTGTACTCCACACATCCATTGTGGAAATATCACAAAATAAAATTTTGGGGACCGTCTCCATATATTGTCCCACGGACAAAAATAAACCAAAGTATAGCGATGTAAATGATCAGAAGTACTGTATTGTAACATTTGACAAAGTTTATGAGACAAGATGGCGTTTTTATACAAAATGAATTATGGGAACAGGAAATGGTTGGCAGGAAACGATGTTGAATGCAGTAGCTGGAAACAACGTCATTTTGCAGGAACCGGAAGTGAAGTCATTCATAATGGCCGGATATGATGTCATGTCGGGGCGCAGAAAGTGACGTCATGGCGACCGTTTTGGAACCCGGAAATGAACGTGATTATTTTTCTTCGGTTTTCCTGTTGAGAGATGAAGAGAATCAGGTAAGTATCACGTGACAACCCCTCATCTCGCGATATTTCACTCCCCATTAGGATTTTTGACTGCCTCCTAATCGCACGTGTGTGACACCATCCATCTATGGTGGTGGTGGTAATGGTTGGATATCCATTATCCAACCTGCTATATACTAACTACAGGGTCACGGGGGTCTGCTGGAGCCAATCCCAGCCAACACAGGGCGCAAGGCAGGAAACAAACCCCGGGCAGGGCGCCAGCCCACCGCAGGGCCCTTGACACATCAAGGCGCTATATAACATTATATTCTGTTTGCAGTTGATAGTGCTGAGTCCACTATGACTCCTAAATCCTTCTCATAAGGTGTACTCTTGATTTTCAGACCTCCCAATTGTGTATTCAAAGCTAAGATTTTTACATCCTATGTGTAATTCTTTACATTTACTGACATTAAATTTCATCTGCCACAAATCTGCTCTAGTGTGTGTGCTGTCCAAGTCCTGCTGTAATGACTCAAAGGATTCTAAATTATCTGCCAATCCACCTAGTTTGGTATCATTGGTAAGCTTAACCAGTTTGTTATTTATAGCTCTATCCAGATCATTTATATATTATAACAGTACTCTTAACATCACCAAATTCAGATAAGGTTCCTCACACCCTCCTCCTTCATGTGTTTTAGCCAATACTGCTAACCCAACCTCTCATGTCGATGAACAAACATCACCTCTTGCTTCTGTCATGGAGAATGGGAAAAACTACCTAAACCCTGGTGTGCAAAGCTTGTAGAGACTTACCAAGCAGACTAGAAGCTGGAATTGATGCCAAAGGGTGTGAATTAAGGGTGTGCATACTTACATGAATAAGAGATTTTTGTTTTTGTTGTTTAATAAATTTGCAAACCTTTCTGAAAACATATCTTCACTTTGTCATAACAGGCTATTGAATACAGATTGGTGGAAGAAAATGGCAAAGTTATCAATTATAATGCTACAGGCTCATTAAAGTGTACAGAAAGTAAAAGGGTCTGAATATTCTCTGATTCCAATGTATATTGTGCTTTTAAATAGACGTGCATTAAAGTGAGGTCATACAAAGTAACTTTATTGAAATGTCTAGACCATGCTTAGTGGAAAACCTTGAATTAATCTTGTGCCATAACTGGTTAATCAGATATGAAAACCGTATAATTTTAAAATACACTGTTTAAAAAAGATAAGAGAACACTGAAATCGGAGTTTGGATTTTGATATTCAAGTGGAAAATCTTTACTGAGTAATACTATGTAATTCATTGAGAACAAAATGATGTCAATGGAATGACATCAATGGTCAATGGAATCCAAATTGCCCAACCCATTGAAGGCATGGATTCAGCATCACACAATGTCTGGGTATGCTTCTGATGAGACGGCGGATGGTCAGTCAGTTGGTCATTTTTCAACCCACTATATCCTAACACAGGGTCACAGGGGTCTGCTGGAGTCAATCCCAGCCAGCACAGGGCACAAGGCAGGAACAAATCCCGGGCAGGGCGCCAGCTCACCACAGGTCACACACACACACCAAGCACACACTAGGGACAATTTAGGATTGCCAATGCACCTAACCTACATGTCTTTGGACTGTGGGAGGAAACCAGAGCACCCGGAGGAGACCCATGCAGACACAGGGAGAACATGCAAACTCCACGCAGGGAGGACCGAGAAAGCGAATCCAGGTCTCCTTACTGCGAGGCAGCAGCGCTACCCACTGCGCCACCGTGCCCCCACGACAGATGGTGTCCTGGGGAAATCTTCTCCCAGACCTGTATCAGGACATCAGTGAGCTCCTGGACAGTCTGTGGCACTAGTTGGTGGCATCAGATGCACTAATACATAACGTCCCAGAATGTGTGGGCCAGTCAATGGCATTAATGCCTTTGTCATCCAGGAACTGCCTACACACTCTGGCCACACTAGGCTGGGCATTGTCCTGAACAAGGAGGAATTCAGGGGCCACTGCACCAGTATAAGGTCTGACAATGGCTCTGAGGATTTCATCAGCAGTCAGGGTACTATTGCCTGTGCGACGCCTAAAAGGATATACCTCCCCAGACCATCACTGACCCACCACCAAACCGGTCACGCTGGATGATGTTGCAGGCTGCATAACGTTCACCACGGCATCTACAGACTCTATCACGTCTGCCATATGTGCTCAGTGTGAACCTGCTGTCATCTGTAGAGAATGGTGCGCCAATGGTGGAGCCAATGGTGGTGTATTCTACAGCGAATGCCAATCAAGCTGCATGGTGATGGGCTCTGAGCACAGGTCCTACTAGAGGACATCAGGCCTTCATTCTACTATCATAGAGTCTGTTTCTGATAGTTTGGTCAGAAACATGCACACCAGTAGCCAGCTTGAGGTCATTGTGAAGGGCTCTGGCAGCGCTCCTCCTGTTCCTCCTCACACAAAGGAGCAGATACCAGTACTGCTGCTGCGGTGACACCCTTCTACTGCCCTGTCCAGCACTCCTCGTGTAACAGCCCATCTCAGTGCTCTCGAGACTGTGCTGGGAGACACAGCAAACCTTCTTGCGTTGGTATAAATAGATGTGCCATCCTGAAGGAGCTGGACTACATGTGCACCCTGAATCGGCTGTAGGTACAGCATCATGTAGTAACAAGGACAGTAGCAAAATGCAAACTGGTGAGGAATCAATCAGGAAGGATAAGGAGGAAGCAACTGTCTGTGGTCACCATTCCCTTTTTGTTGGTTGTCTTGCTGTTGCCTCTCCAGGTCACCTGTTGTCACTTTCACTTGCACCGAAGCAGGTGATGTTGATTCACAAACGCTTATGCTTTCTAACTGGACAGATGGATATCCCTGAAGCTTCATTGACTTGGTGTTAGACTGGGTTGATTAAGTGTTCCCTTTATTTTTTTGTGCAGTATATATACAATAATTATCATAGACCCAACCCACATACAGCACTTGTTTATAAAAGGAAACAAAAATTTAGGAACGGCCTTCTGCTTCACTCCCAAATGAGGAAACCATTCCAGAATGATAACACACAAACCAGTTTCCAAGTGAAACTAGGTAGGGCTGCTGAATGTGAACAGAATGTACATACAGTAATTGATTATTGTGATCAGGCTTTTTAAAATGTACTCTTCTTGTGTGAAAATACATGACCTGTAACCAAGGGCTGTTTTTTTAGTCTCATGGTAAAAAAAACCCATCATCACAGCTCAGTGTGTGTGTGTGTGTGTGTGTGTTGGGTGTGTGAGAGAGATGGATAGAGTCACACTGTTGTAATTGAAAGAAAGAGATCCATTCTTACATCTCAGCACTTTGTCTGCGTTTCCATCTCTGAATCTTACAGGCATTTTAAGAGTTGATTAGGTGTCTGAGGTGGCATGTGAAAAGTCCAAGCTCTCAAGAAACATAATATTTCCAAACCTACTTAATCCAATCATGGGGGCAAAGCCTATTCCAGCAGCAATGAACACAAAGTAGGAACTAAGATCTTGTACAAGTCTTTAAAAAAACAAACAAAAAAAACACACACACACTTGAGCCATTCCAACAACAATGAACCCCCACCCAAACTGTGGACCACAAACAAATGGTGATTGATTCCACCACCCCAGCTGACTCACTGTTTTTAGAACACATGTACAGTATTATTAAGAAGAAGTGCTAGTGGCTGAGTATCTGAATAGCTGTTTGTATGAGGGGCGGCACGGTGGCGCAGTGGGTAGCGCTGCTGCCTCACAGTGGGTAGAGCTGGTGCCTCACAGTGGGTAGAACTGCTGCCTCGCAGTTGGGAGACCTGGGGACCTGGGTTCGCATCCCGGGTCCTCCCTGCGTGGAGTTTGCATGTTCTCCCCGTGTCTGCGTGGGTTTCCTCCGGGCGCTCTGGTTTCCTCCCACAGTCCAAAGACATGCAGGTTAGGTGGATTGGTGATTCTAAATTGGCCCTAGTGTGTGCTTGGTGTGTGGGTGTGTTTGTGTGTGTCCTGTGGTGGGTTGGCACCCTGCCCGGGATTGGTTCCTGCCTTGTGCCCTGTGTTGGCTGGGATTGGCTCCAGCAGACCCCCGTGACCCTGTGTTCGGATTCAGCGGGTTGGGTAATGGATGGATGGATAGCTGTTTGTATGAGGGACGTTCAAAAAGTCCCGTACTTAGAAGAACTACCTGTACTTAATTTTAAATAACAGTAAACATGCAGGGGAGCTGAAATATGAGTGAAGAAAAATTATAAAATAGCAGCAAAATATCAAAATATATATCTAATGTCATACATGTGCGCATGGGAGGCAGCTAAAGGACCTGAATGAAAGTAGTTCCATGCCAGACCATGTGGTGGCGGAGTGCACTAACTCTTTCTCTCACTTGTCTGCAGACCAGTTGCAGGAAATTCTGATGACATCACTTCCGGTTCCGGCCTCAATGACGCCACTTCCCATTTCCGCCCCCACTGATGATGTCACTTCCAGTCCCGGGCCCAGTGATGCAGCTTCCGGGTTCCGGCCCCGATGATGATGTCACTTCCTCCGCTCTCTCCTTTAAAGCCACCATCTTTGTGCCAGCAAATCAGTTCTGTCCTGGACTCAAACCTGTACACAACTGTACACCATTTAAACTAATTTTTGCAGCTAGTAAACAATATATGGGTGGCTGCCCCAAACCTTTTTATGACTCCAGTCTATTCTTGTGACACTAAATACAAATCACCAAAAATCAAGCTACAAAGGGGTGAGAAACTTAAGGCCCACAGGGCAGATCCAACCCTGGGTTCTTATTAAAGTGGCCTCTTTAAAGTGTTTATAAGCATTTTTCACATCTCTATTTAATTTGTATGTTTGTTTTGTGTTTTGAATTGAATTTAAATATGTCATCATTTTTACCTACGGTGGGTTGGCACCCTGCCTGGGATTGGTTCCTGCCTTGTGCCCTGTGTTGGCTGGGATTGGCTCCAGCAGACCCCCGTGACCCTGTGTTTGGATTCAGCGGGTTGGAAAATGGATGGATGGATGGATCATTTTTACCATCTTGGTTTTCTGTATTTGAGAGACTCCTTGGTCCTGGTCACATTCCCACATTGTCAAACTTGTGGCACCACACGACACTATGTATAAATTTGGCAGCAGTTGCATATTCAGGTTATCCCTCAGTGGTGTTGTGAATGGCACCTTTTATTCACTTTTTGTGCATCTCCCAAGGTAAAATTCATTTTGACTTCTTTTTGGAGATTTTCAGATGCAAGGAATTCAAAGGTGCAACTTACTTTTTCATCAGAGGCGTCTCTGAAAAATGTACAATTATTTACTGCCATTTTCACTGCCTTTTTGGATAAATCGTGTTGTCCCTGCCATGGTAATCATTCCCATGATGCACCAGGAGTGTGTGATACTCCTCATTAGTGAGGGCTTCAAAACAAGTAGGCCATGGTGTCAGGTTTTGATCTTTTGCTTTTGGACTCTTTGCTCCTCGACTCTAAACCTTTGTCATGACATTTTGGTCTTGGTTGCTCAATTTCATTTTGCCTCAAAGTATTTTGACCTGTGCCTACAATTTTGTGACTCTGATTATTGCTTTACATCACCTTTTGGCTTACAATAACCCTCTATGTGTTGTGTGTCATAACAATGGACTAGCTCCTTTCAAAAAAGTCCACAGTTTGTGAGACTCGTGAACTGTGTTTCTGATATGTATGTGACCACCATTGGAGCACCACAAGGAACAGTCCCATCTCCTTTCTCTTTACTCTGTTCCCCTATAAATACAGTATATGTCACTTTCAGAAATTCTCAGATGATTCTGTATTTATGGGATGTATTAATAAGGGGGATGAGACAGAGGAGAGGAGTCAGGGGGAGAACTTTGTTTCTTGGTGCAAAGAGAATTGTCTGTAACTTAACAACAGCAAAACCAAGGAAAGGATAATTGACTTTCAGCACACCAAAGTGCCTCTATGTCCATCACTATTCAGGGAGTGGATGTAGAGGTTATCCACTCCTACAAGTACTTGGGGGTCCACATCAATGACATTGGACTGGTCTCGGAACACAGAGAAGCTATACAAGAAAGGGCTGAGAAGGCTCTTTTTCCTTAGGTGACTGTGTTAGCTTAACGTGGATAGTGACATCCTTCATATCTTCTACAAGTCTGTGATATGTCCAGTGTGCTTTTTCTACACTGCAAGAGAGGCCCAACAAATTAACAAGCTAACTAAAATGGCAGACTCAGTTTTGAGATGCACTCTGGACCCCCTGAAAGTTGTATCTAAGGAGAGAATTAAAACCAAACTGAGTGTCATTTTGAACAACGCTCTACATCCTCTCTGTGACACACCAACACTGAGGACTTTCAGCCAACAAAACATTCAGCAGAAGTGTGTCAAGGAATGCTATCTATCTATCTATCTATCTATCTATCTATCTATCTATCTATCTATCTATCTATCTATCTATCTATCTATCTATCTATCTATCTATCTATCTATCTATCTATCTATCATTTCCATATAGTGCCTTTCATATCTATTTTATTTGCTACACTATATAGCGTTATTCATATCTATCTATCAATCTTTCTGAAAGAAATGCTTGATTCCCATCAGAACATCAGTATGACAACTTACCACTGCACAGTTTTTATCCAGTGAGGCTCCTCATCAGGGGTTTTATCAGTTGAACCATGATTACCGCAGAGATCCTCGAGTAAAGAATAGTTTTTATGACTAAATGAAAACCCAGAGCAAAACCCAAATTAATGTCATTTTCTTAAAATTAAATGTTAACAGTGAAAAGTAATATTTATCCAGCCATTCCAGCCCCTGGTCTCTGGACTTCTCTCCTCAATGTCTTTCTTCCTTCCATACAGCATCTTCAACACCAGAGCACCACACAGAGAACAAACTGACAGAAAATTATCTGAGCACAAAATGACACTGGGGATTGAAATTTATGGTTTCTCTGTCTATCATTCTTCCCTTGTCCTCCTTGCCCCAGGGCACTATAATTTTTCTCCTTTCTACTCCATCTTTGACTCCTCTGTTTGTAAATAATATCTCCCAGGGCCTAACCTTTCTTAAAATTTGTGCAAAAATGCTAGCTCTAATCTACAAAAGTATTCAGTTAGTGAAAACACATGACACAAACGAAATGACAAAATTAACAATGCAAAAAATAAAAAAAACAAGTAAGAAAATGTAGGTATGGTGTAATATTCAGATGTGTTCAGAGACTTGGTTATCTGGTTTGAAAGTTAGACCATCTTTACATTTTCTTGTCACTTCACCAGAGTTTGTTATTTCAGTTTTGTTGATTACATTTTTTTTTAAATGTGCATCATATTCACAGATACCAGTAATATGAGAATGTAATTACATGTAGTGCGATTACTAGTAGTGTAAATAAAGGTATAGTAGTTGTGGTGGATGGCTGGGGCCCACGCCCGGCTGGGGAACCCCTTCGATACTTGGTCTGGGGGTACAGCCATGGGCTACACACTACTTCCCCTGGAACACTTGGTGGCAGCCCCCCTGGGTTGCATCGGGGCCACAGGCATGGGACTTTGGAGCTCAGCCTTGTTGGACTCCGTGGCCACCGCCAGGGGGAGCTACACAGCTTCCTGAACCCGTCCGGGCAGCAATACAGCCACACCCAGAAGTGCAGCCAGATGCAGGTTATCAAGCACCTTCAGCACTTCCAGGTGGGCTATATAAGCAGCTAGCAGCTACCACTCCGGAAGAGCCAGAGTCGGGAGGAGGAGGACAACGCCTGCCGAGAGGAGTGGTGGTGAAGACCAGTGTGCTTTTTGTTGGCTTTTGTGTTTCTGTTGTGTTTATGGGACTGTGCTGTGGCTGAAGGGTACGGGGAAAACGTGTCCCCCAGCTGAAGAAAAATAAATATTTTTTTTATTTTTACGCATGTCTCTCTGTGCCAGGTTGGGCGCCTATATAGTGCCTTTCACATAGTGTATATGTTTTTAATGCCATTTTACATTATCACTATCAGAGCTGCCTGTCTAAGACAGGTTGAATTCTAAGTCATCAATGTGGACCTTGTTGTGGCAAAAACCTTTCCTCTGTTTTCAAAGTCATTCTCGGAGACCAGATGAAAATGCAGAACGATTCTTTATTTACACATATGGGCAAATATGCACAAATGTCTCGGCTCATGGTCATTCCTTTTTATACTTTTCTATTGCAATTACGTGATTGCAATACATCACGTAATCTGACTCTGAATATGCAGAATTCTATCATCTTAGCCAATCGACTACAGCCACCAGTAACTTTGTATGCAAGTCAATTTTTCTATTATTCTAAACATCGCTTTGTTAATAGGTGTTAGTCCTATGGGTTAACCCATTGATCTTAACACCACTTCACAATATGGGTGTTTGGGCTTCCTCACTAGTTTGTCCTTGCTTTCTAAGGGGGTGTTTATTACTCATTTACTGGGTTTTTACAGAAGCTCTTTAAATAAATTAAATACATAAATAGATATACAGTGTATCCAGAAAGTATTCATAGTATTCCACATTTTGTTATGTTACAGCCTTATTCCAAAATGGATTAAATTCATTTTTTTCCTCAGAATTCTACACACAACATCCCATAATGACAACATGAAAAAAAGTTTATTTGAGGTTTTTGCAAATTTATTAAAAATAAACTGAGAAATCACATGTACATAAGTATTCACAGCCTTTGCTCAATACTTTGTTCGATGCACCTTTGGCAGCAATTACAGCCCCAAGTCTTTTTGAATATGATGCCACAAGCTTGGCACACCTATCCTTGGCCAGTTTCGCCCATTCCTCTTTACAGCACCTCTCAAATTCCATCAGTTTGGATGGGAAGCGTTGGTGCACAGCCATTTTAAGATCTCTCCAGAGATGTGCAATCGGATTCAAGTCTGGGCTCTGGCTGTGCCACTCAACGACATTCACAGAGTTATAATAATAATAATAATACATTTTATTTATATAGCGCCTTTCCCATGCTCAAGGCACTTACAGAATATAATAAAGAATGGCAGCGTATACAGTATATAGCATTATACAAACCAGATAAATAAATAAAGAAGATTAAGACAGTGAATTCTGAAAAAAAAAGAAACAGACAACATAATTGATGGTCTAGCACACACACACAGGTTACATTAGCATCTTGACAGAGAAGTAAACTGAGAGAAGGGTAATAAAGTCAAGTAGAGCTAAAAGCCTTCCTGAACAGATGAGTTTTGAGAGTTGAGAGAGTTGAGAGTTCAGAGATGAGAGTTGTCCTGAAGCCACTTCTTTGATATCTTGACTGTGTGCTTAGGGTCGTTGTCCTGCTGAAAAATGAACCGTCGCCCCAGTCTGAGGTCAAGAGTGCTCTGGAGCAGGTTTTCATCCAGGATGTCTCTGTACATTGCTGCAGCCATCTTTCCCTTTATCCTGACTAGTCTCCCAGTTCCTGCCGCTGAAAAACATCCCCACAGCATGATGCTGCCACCACTATGCTTCACTGTAGGGATGGTATTGGCCTGGTGATGAGCGGTGCCTGGTTTCCTCCAAACGTGACGCCTGGCATTCACACCAAAGAGTTCAATCTTTGTCTCATCAGACCAGAGAATTTTCTCTCTCATGGTCTGAGGGTCCTTGAGGTGCCTTTTGGCAAACTCCAGATGGGCTGCCATGTGCCTTTTACTAAGGAGTTGCTTCTGTCTGGCCACTCTACCATACAGGCCTGATTGGTGGATTGCTGCAGAGATGGTTGTCCTTCTGGAAGGTTCTCCTCCCTCCACAGAGGACCTCTGGAGCTCTGACAGAGTGACCATCAGGTTCTTGGTCGCCTCCCTGACTAAGGCCCTTCTCCCCCGATCGCTCAGTTTAGATGGCCGGCCAGCTGTAGGAAGAGTCCTGGTGGTTTTGAACCTCTTCCACTTACGGATGATGGAGGCCACTGTGCTCATTGGGACCTTCAAAGTGGCAGAAATTTTTCTGTAACCTTCCCCAGATTTGTGCCTCGAGACAATCCTGTCTCGGAGGTCTACAGACAATTCCTTTGACTTCATGCTTGGTTTGTGCTCTGACATGAACTGTCAACTGTGGGACCTTATATAGACAGGTGTGTGCCTTTCCAAATCATGTCCAATCAACTGAATTTACCACAAGGTGGACTCCAATTAAGCTGCAGAAACATCTCAAGGATGATCAGGGGAAACAGGATGCACCTGAGCACAATTTTGAACTTCATGGCAAAGGCTGTGAATACTTATGTACATGTGATTTCTCATTTTTTTTATTTTTAATAAATTTGCAAAAACCTCAAGTAAACTTTTTTCACATTGTCATTATGGGGTGTTGTGTGCAGAATTCTGAGGAAAAAAATGAATTGAATCCATTTTGGAATAAGGCTGTAACATAACAAAATGTGGAAAAAGTGATGCGCTGTGAATACTTTCCGGATGCACTGTAAGTTCTGACTTGGCCATCACAGTCACAGTGATGCAATGTACAAGTGTATTGCTGTTGTTATGAAGGATCCCCAGTAGTGTTTCTTGACACACTTCTGCAGTGTTGTTGTGTCAGAGAGAGGATGTGCAGCATTGTTCATAATGGCACTCAGATTTAATTCTCTCCTTTGCTATGACCTCCAGGAGGTCTACAGTGCATCAGATTTAATTCTCTCCTTTGCTATGACCTCCAGGAGGTCTACAGTGCATCTCATAACTGAGTCTGCCATTTTAATTAGCTTGTGAATCCTGAAGGAACTTGCAGGGTTACAGGAGAAGATTTTTAAAAATGACAGATATGCATTAATAACAAAGAATTATCATACTATGCTAACAAGGTACAAATACACATATATCAAGAATTAAAGTGTCAAGTGATTAGAAACTGCACATACGTTGTCACACACGTGCGCTTAGGAGGCAGTCAATAAGCCCTGAGGTGTGTGATATTACACAAGATGAGGGGTTGATTCTGCATAGTGATGCCTCTTTCTCTGTCTCTACAGAACAAAAGAGGACAAATCCTAAACACATGCACTCACCGACAACACTTCTGGTCTCTGAAAATGGTTACCTCAAGACAACTCCTGTGGATAACATCACTTCTGGTCCCTTCGTGATGATGTCACATCTGGCTCATTCGGATGACATCACTTTTTTTATGGTCCCTCAGTGATGATGTCACTTCCGGCTCCTCAAGAGGACGTCACTTCCACAACATCCACGATGATGTCACTTCCACTTCCATCGTCATTTCCTCACAACTCATTTCCTGCAGCCATTTTGTACATAAACGATCATTGCATCTGTGTATTCTGTCAAATGTTTGGTTTTTTTGCATCAAATCTTATTTCCACTGTATTTTCACATTAATTCTTTACATTTATATAGCGCTTTTCTCACTACTCAAAGCGCTCTCCACACAGGGAGGACCTGGGAAGCGAATCCACAATCTCCTTACTGCAAAGCAGCAGCACTACCACTGCGCCACCTGTGAGGACTTTGTCCAACAGACATTATATGGGTCAATTCCCCAACTCTTTTTTGCAGTTTCTGCTTGAATTTACTTATTACAACGTATAAGTTACAATTTCACAGTACAATACAATACAATACAATACAGTTTATTTTTGTATAGCCCAAAATCACACAGGAAGTGCCGCAATGGGCTTTAACAGGCCCTGCCTCTTGACAGCCCCCCAGCCTTGACTCTCTAAGAAGACAAGGAAAAACTCCCAAAAAAACCTAGTAGGGAAAAATGGAAGAAACCTTGGGAAAGGCAGTTCAAAGAGAGACCCCTTTCCAGGTAGATTGGGCGTGCAGTGGGTGTCAAAAGAAGGGGGTCAATACAATACAGTACAGTACACAGAACAATTTCTCAATGTAGTAAGTACATGTACATGATGTTAGTCATTGGTACAGTAAATTGTCATAGTATATTGCATATAACATCATTTTCTGTTAAGCTGTCTGCTAGACCAGCTCAGTACCATTCAGGAAACAGGGAACAAGACGCCTCGGCCAAGGGGTGACTCATTATATACTCATCACAGAGTCTGAAGGCTGAGGATAGAAGTGACCTCAGTTGTCTCAGACTGTTAGTAATTGTTCCCCTGCGTTTTGCCAAAGTTTTATGCATGGCGTGAGAGTCATTGTGGAAGATAGTAAAGAGGTTCCTGAGTGACCACTTCCTCCAGTGAGTCCAGCCTGTCTCCCAAGATTAAACCAGCCTTTATTATTCATTTGTGTAGTCTGTAAAGAATGTCACAACCCACATTAATGGAATGTAGCCTGCTAAGAAAAACAAGCCTCCTCTGCCCTTTCTTATGTAGCTCATCGCTCGCTGTTGATGTGGACTCCCAATACCACACATCTGCAATGTTAAAATAAAGGATATAAGTCAACTTATAATCAGAAATGTAAACACTAAGCAGATAAGAAGGCTCCCAGTGCACAGTTTTCCATCAGCGTACACTCTCACAAATTAACTCGGAGATGAGCACTTACCCTTTCAAATAAGACTTGGCCCAGCATCAGTCTTAAGGCAACACATAAACTTTATGGTCTAACTGGGGAATAACAAAATTTGGTCCTTCAACTCATTTGATGGCTTCGATCCATTTCTCTTCCATGCTGTTCCAATTAATCATTCAGCAGAAGTGTATCAGGAAACTCTATCTTTTATACCGACTGCAATATGTCTGCCTATGATTGTGACTGTGAAGTCAGAAGTTTCCTTTTACTTTCATTTTCTTCATTTCGAGTCATCCTGGTGTGTGTTCAGACTACAGTGTGTGTGTATATCTATAGTCACACACGTGCTCATAGGAGGCAGCTGAAGGGCTCACAAAAGGATAATTCCATGCCAGACCAAGGGGTGGCAAGGTGCAATAATCCTCCCTCTTTTTTATTGGCAGAACAACCACGGGAAATTTCGCCTGGACTGGAGGACGTCACTTTCAGTTCCTGCCCCGATGACATCACTTCCCTTGCCCGGCTTTAAAACCACCATGTTTACCTGTTATGTTTGTTCTATTGTTGGACTGATGTCTGTTGAGGCCTGTTCTATGGAACCTACTTTTCAATTTTGGCAGCCTAATTCAATTATACGAGCAGCTGCCCCCAAACCTCCTCCTGTGTCTGTCCAATCTTTCCACACTATCTATCTATCTATCTATCTATCTATCTATCTATCTATCTATCTATCTACAGTGTATATAGTGCCTTTCACATCTATCTTTTATATAGTGCCTTTCATATCCATCAATTATATGGTGCTCCTTCTATCTGTCTATTGTAACCACAAGAGGGTGCCACTGAGACCCAAACCACAGACACAACTTTATCCAACACAATTCAGTTCACTGTTGAGATAAAACATCTTTATTTGCCAAAATAAACAGATTCTTCCTCCTTCTGCTACTAGTTAAGTGTCACCTGCTGCCTCCAACTCTGACTCATCGAGGCAAGGCGGAGTGGCTCCTTTTATCTCTGTGAACATTGTTTGAAAACATTAGTTTTGCCCTGCGCAAAGGAAATGTTAAATTTATAGTTTCTGAGCATAAAATCTGTGGAGCAGTTATAAAGTGAGTTTTAAAGAATTCACCCTAAGTTTATGAACATTTCTGACTTCAACTGTAGTTGTGTATCATCGGAATATGAGTAAAAATTAAAGTTATGTTTTCCAGTGATAGTTTCCAATAAAAGCATGCAAAGTAAAAACAGTAGAGGTCCTAGTACTGAGTCACGCAGGGCACCATATTTAACTTCTGGGTAGAATGACAGAGTGCTGACAGAACATTTCTATATGTACTGAAATCGATTTGAAAAATATGAACTAAACCAGGCAAGGACAGGAGAAGCCTGAGAGGCCAACATAATTTTTCTAGCCTATGTAACAGAATAGAATGGTCAATCGTATAAAAGATCGATGGCATTAATGGTATTAAACACCCTGTCAGTGGTTTCTTCCTGTTCCGCAAGCTACCCAGGAGGACTCCAACCCTAAACATGGGTTCTTTGGATGGACTGACAGATAGATGGATAGACAAGTGAATGAATGGTTAGGAATGGCCACACCTCAACAATGCTTTAACAGAGATTGTGCCATTGTATATAAATTATTAAAAAGTGGTGTGGCTAGAATCTGGCTCATGGGTGTTGCACTCCACTGCGTGATTGTGGGGAGTTCAGTTGGGCAGTGTTTATTGCATGCCCATGCAGTTAACTCAGCTGTTCCCCATCGAGTCTCAGTGTCAAGTTAGTCACATACCTGTGCCCACAGATAAAAAATGAACCTGAGCTGAGAGTCTAGGAGACAAAAAAAGACAAAGGAGTTTAAGGAAAGAGAAAGCAACAGGCAGGATCAGGAGCGCCTGTTTTGTTTTGAATGAAGCCAGGTGGTCAGGAGTGAGCCCCATGGGGCATTAGGCTAGTTCTTGATGGGGCTGAGGAGGGTGCTCCTACTGAACGACACTTTGGAGTAGGAGCAGCCCATTAGGCGGTGTCTCCCGCAATGGCTGACTGCACGTGTCGGGCGGCACTTTGTCTTGCTGCAAGGCCCAGATGGGATAAGCAGAAGAGACACCAGATTTTAGAAGCACTGGGAATTGTGTTTTTAAAAAATAAAGAACTGTCTCTGGACTTTAACTTCTGTTTATTGGATCCATTTTTAATGACTTTTTAACCTCCATATGTACTTTGATTTTATGTTTTTTTATTTAGACATCAGCTATTTTGTGTTTTATATTTGTAATTAATTGAGACTATTTTGTAAAGCTGAGATTTCACTTTGACACAGTTTAAGCCTTTTCTGTTGATCAATGTCAAAAAAGTCAAATTAAGTCCACTGAGCATAACAAACAAAATAACAAATCTTCCAAGGCGATGAATACTTTTTATAGGCTCTGTGTGTTTATCTTTATCTGTTGTAATCGTGGCTGGGAAAGCAGACAACTTAAAATGCCAAGGAAAGTTTGGGGTACCACCCTGATATCCTTTTTTAACATGCACAAAAATGACAGCCGACAAACGGCTAAAAAAAAAAAACAAACAATACTTGAGTCAATTCACAGGAGTAAATGTTTGGGAGCTCTCTGCTTCACCAGTGTCAGGGAACGGGGTGGCTTTCCGGAGCTGAGGCCAGAAGTGGAGGAGCTTTCTTTGGGTGGTGGGGTGGCGTCAGATGTCCTTCTTGGATGTATTTCTTGGCTGTGGAGGACGTAGGATAAGATAACATTAATGCCAGTGCTCCATCTCATCTCACCAGGAAGGTGGTCCCTAGACACCCATGCATAATATATACAGTGGCCAGCACCCCAGACACAATATTACAATGTCCAATGTTCAAACTAATGATTTATTGAGTCAAAAATCTTCAAAGGGCATTCAAAATCACAAGCACAGACACAATTCTTCCTTTTCTCTTTTCCTTTCTCCATTCCTTACTTACTTCCTTCATTTCTTCCTCCTGGTGTTGTCCAACTCCTCTCCCGAAACTGAATCTCCTGGCTGAGATTGAGTGGCTCCTTTTAATTATGACCCAGGTGTGCTTCTGGTGCTAGGGTATGGCCCACTGGAAACACTTCCAGGTTGAACAGAATTCCCTGAAAGTAGGGATTGTGAATTACAGCAGCTCCCCTGTTGGCCCCCATGGAACCCTACAGGGCTGTCCCACAGAACGAAATTCCCTGCAGATGTCTGGGTAGGAATCCTAACCCAGGAAGGCTGCCATCTATCCATCCATCCATTTACCAACCCGCTGAATCAAAACACAGGGACACGGGGATCTGCTGGAGCGAATCCCAGCCAACACAGGGCACAAGGCAGGAACCAATCCCGGGCAGGGTGCCAACCCACCGCAGGACACACACACAAACACACCCACACACCAAGCACACACTAGGGCCAATTTAGAATCACCAATCCACTTAACCTGCATGTCTTTGGACTGTGGGAGGAAACTGGAATGCCCGGAGGAAACCCACGCAGACACGGGGAGAACATGCAAACTCCACGCAGGGAGGACCCGGGAAGCGAACCCAGGTGGCTGCCATTTAGTGTATGTATATTTTTTATATATATATATATATATATATATATATATAGTAATGGGTGGCAGGCATGGGCCTGCAGGGTTGGTTCAATATTTCTTACCTTGGATGGGAGGCCGGCTCACCAGTTTGGATGTGGGGTCCCTGCTGCCGCCAGGAAATGGACAGAAAAGTCTTTAACCAGCTGGCCAGTACAATGGAAGGACGGGGGAGGTAACTTACTCAGGTTATTTACACTCCTGAAATGATAGATGATAACATCCCTGGATTATGATGCTCGGAAGGCATGGTGGAAACTGTAGTCCCATGGACAGACAGACAGACAGAAGGACAGACAGATAAAAAACTCAGGGAAAAAAACAGGCAAGGGGATAGATAGATAGATAGATAGATAGATAGATAGATAGATAGATAGATAGATAGATAGATAGATAGAAAAGGCACTATATAATAGACAGACAGACAGACAGATATAAAGAAAGAAAAGGCACTGTATAATAGACAGACAGACAGGCAGACAGATATATAAGGCACTACATAATAGGCAGACAGTGAAACCACTGCATAAACAGATAGCTAGACAGGGAATTCACTGTATAATAGGCAGACAGAGAAGGCACTGGACATAAAACTAATATATAGCTAATACTGTTATATTTTTTTATATACTCTCTCTATATATAATTTTTAATTCAGCAATTTAGCAAAAAAAATACATGAAATCATATATTAATCAAAAGACGCTGCACGCAGGCAGTGAGAGTAGAGGTAGATGTACAAGGCACTACATAGACAGATAAATAGACGGGGAAGGCCATGTATAATAGGCAGATCAGGAAAGCAGTATATAATAGGCAGACAGAGAAGCCACTAGGTAACAGTATTAGTTATAATTAATTAAATCACATATTAATTAACAGAAATTACAGCATTTTTCATTTTATACTTAATGATTAACTTAAGAAAAAAAGTAAAAGGCTCCAGCATTACTATGCACACAGATGCTGTGGGCAGGCAGGCAGGACGGCAAAAAATGCAGAAGAGCTCCCCCTGAAACGGAAGTGGTGGTGGGGCATGGACAGCGCTTTGAGTGGTGAGAAAGGTGCTATATAAATGTAAAGAATTATTATTATTATTATTATTATCATGTTACCTTTTTCTTGAGTTGGTTCCGTTACTGCTTGTGTTCACAAAAGTTCTAAACATGTTTTTTGTTTATTTTTTCCTCTGGCTCCAACGCCAATAATTGAATGGGCTTTTCCAGTTAATGCCCAGCTATTGTAGCTGGCTTATTTACAGGCTGTCCACCAGTCACTAAATGTATAAAAAAATAATCCGAGTGAAAGAAAATTGTACAAGTAAAGGAAAGGATAAAGAACGCGTACGGGGTAGTAACTGAATTAATTTAAACGGATTTGGGATTGAATTCTTGTCTTGTACTTTACCCTCCACGGCAGTAGGTGGCGATATACTACACTTCGAGTTGGAGCAGTTATACTCGATAAGGAGTAGAAGAAAATCCTCCGGAACAGTAGGTGGTGATAGAAACTAAATATTGTGGTGGCACTGGAAGAAAAACAGACCCGTTTCCGTCGGCAAAAAAAAGATAACAAAAAAAAAAAACGAAAAAGAAAGCAAGCGAGTCTGTGCAGCCCTTCTTTGGAGGATGACGAGGCTGAGTTTTTCGTGTTTTTGCACATAATTTAATTCCATCTGATTATCGTATCAATGAACGTACTTCTGTTTATTTCTTCACCTAATATTTTTTTTAAAGTCCCGGCGAAATATGCAGCTGCAACTTTCCCGATTCACCTCCCAGGCTGTCTGTGGGATGCGCACTTCACTTGGCGAATGGAGCGAGACAAGCTGCTGCAAAATGTAGACGCGAAGGCAGACGCACGCCAGGCGAAGCGCTTTCGTCTTTTCTGAAGTGATTTCATTGTTTTATGTCGCCGACCCGCTAAAGGGAGCCGTCCACCGCAAACCTAGTTCTCCATGGCCTGCTATCGAGGATTGGCAGGCGGATACCTGCAGGGTCTGGATACGCTCACCGCTTCTGAGGAGACCCCGGCAGTGTTCCAGGCATTTGGGCAGTTCTGGGACGTGCAGTGCAGGCTGGGCCGGGGGGTGTCCGCCTCGGTGCACAAGGTGTCCTCGGGAGTGGCCTCGGCAGCCGTGAAAGAGTTCGAGAGCAGCGCTCAGGGCGGAGATTACGGCTTTCTTAAGGAGCAGGCCGTGCTGGAGGAGCTTAAGGGCCACCGGAATATCGGTAAACGAAGGGAAAATGTGGCGCTGGGGTGGGTGGCAGCGTTGTCGGGTTTTACAGTGAAAATCCCCCCATTCTGAAAAACTTAACAAAACGAAATCTCTTAAGTATTGTTTACTGATTTACACACTTAATAAACTCTTTAACAAAACGAATAACTGTTCTCTTGTTAGGAATGGTTATATCCGTTGTACACGTAAATTATGTTGCTCAAGCTACCTAGCAGATTAGCTCTGGCTACATTTGTAGTAAAATATTTTAAATCGTTCATCTTAAAAGTTAATCCCAGCTTTCCGGGTGTATTCCTGTACAGCAAACGAATAGCATGGGTTTTGCAGTGTATCGACTTGGGTATTTGCAAAATGCCCGGACTTTTGTCATCTTTAACAGTTTAAAATACAGGTCAACCTTCCGTTAGAACGAAGTGTTTTGAGAGTGAAAAAATAATTCGTTATAACGGAATTGAAACGTAGCGCCATCTTTCGGCACGTACGGCTGACAGAGCTGGCTGCGGAATATCGAATTCGATGACAGCGTCTGTTTTCGTCTTGCTAGCATCAATAGCAGGGGACGTCCCACCTTTTTTGTACATTGGCTTAGTTAGATAAAAGATGTCCTCAGCGGTCAGCCAGTATTGCTTGACTTGGAGGTCCGGCGGAGCCCCTCGGTGTAAATAAATCGGACTTTCCGGAGCGAGCGCCGCTCGAGTTGCATTAACGGCGCCCAGTGTTGCTACTCAAACTTTTAAGAAAAGCAGATAATTTAATCAAATAAACACAGAAAACATAGCCACGTGTAATACTGTATGCAAGTAATTTTTAATGAAATACAACAGCAGCACATGTCCGCCAAATAAAGCTAAGTGTCAAAAAAACTCTTCTTATATTCCTGATAAACAGGAAATGTCAAATTCAAGCTTGGGAGCAGAACATTAAACATGACTCGTCCTCACTCAAATCAACAACTTTAACTTTTCCTGTTTGTACTTTTTCAGTTTCTCACAACATTGTTTATGGCATTGTCCTCTTAAGGTCCTTGATGACAGATTTTGGTGACTTTAAAGTGTAGAAGTTGATATTTAATGACCTCTTTTGCTATTAGCACATGACTGACTGACATTAAGGCATGTGCACAATGCAGGATGTGACGTCAAGGCACATGTCACCAATCACAATCACCAAGTTAATTTGGTCAGGCAATTACATTTTAGAGATGCACAGAGTTGATATGTTTTTGTTACGATGTATGAAACAAAAAATTTATGTAAGAAACTATAGTTCAAGAATTGTGCTAAAAGAAATATATAATTGTAATGAAAAGACACTCTGGGGCAATCCTCCGAATACCGGTCCCAAATTATTTAACAACTGTTTTCCTATCGGAGCAACTAAATGTTGTAGTTATCGCTGAGCAAATGCATATAATTGCCGAAAAGATTGCGTTTGTGGCAGTTGCGCCACTGAAAGGTCGACAAGTAACTGGCGAACAGTCCACGGCTTGTACCGCTTTGGTAGCGCAGCTTCCGCTTCGCCAGCATCCACAACCCTTCTATAGTCTCCGTATGAACCGTTACCACTAAGAGACGTTGCAGCTGTTGTGCTGGAATTAATACAAAATATTGGAAATACATCTTATTGTCTTGCAATAAATGTTTTTTTCGCGGCTTTCAGTGTAGTATTGTCCACTCGATAGGAAAACAGTTGTTAAATAATTTGGGACTGGTATTCGGAGGATTGCCCACTCTGGATACAAAAACCTAGAAACATAGACGGAAACAAAAAAACAGATCTATGTGGAAAAACATAGGGGCGGTAACACTGACGTCGCCCCCCGGTGTCCAGAAACGTACCCACCCCCAGGGTGACATCGCCGAATAGATTGACCACTACACTCTGGCTGCCATCTGTTCTTTTGTGAGTCGCCTTCTTTTTTTTTTTAAACCTGGAAAAGTTTTACATAAAAAAAGATCACGAGAAGATGTTCGAGTGAATTAAGGCCACATTCGTAAATAAGAATCATTGAATGCGTACATTTGCTTAACTCTCTTTTGTCATGTTTGGATTTGCTCTCTTAACTGTAATCCAATAATGTCAAATTAACAAAAGTCAGAGTAGACAACAGGTTAAACGAAACTGAATGATAGAAGTTCACAACTGCTTTTGTATCCCTCCTACAAGTATGCGTATTAGTATGTAACAGAACTCCAGAAACATGTAATGAAAAATGTAACCTAAAAAACCAAGATAAAAAAACACAGCTAATGTGCCCCCTAATAACATTCATACATACAGTGCAAGTGATTTGGCTAAGATGTCAAACTGCACATCCTGTGTTTCTCCTGTCTGTGTGCTCATTGTAATATTTGCATATTCAGGGCAAGGATTAAGACCTTTAGTGGCACTTAAAGCGCTTAAAAGATTTTGGTGCCCCTGTATGTATGAGATGATGCACTCACTCTTAGTGGATAACGGAACAGGACAGGCGACATGACCAAGACCAGAATGATTACGTGGTGTGGCGGTTACCAGATTCTAATTTTGTTGTATTCCCAAGAGTAATGTATATTAATCATTAACGGCACACTGCATGAGAATGTGCAGTGAATATACTTGACTTGAGCATTGCTAGTTTTCCTCCTCTTTCTCTGTACGTTTAGCATTCATTTGCTCAGAGGCTGATGTGCTTGCTGCTTTCTGAGCAGCTCTTTTGTTCTCCACCCTAGCGGCCCGCTTGTTCTCTTCTTTCGTCACCATCTTTTCGCATTAAAACTGATTAAGTCAGTGTTTGTGTTGCAATTACTTATGTTTTCTTTAATTTTTAACTTAAACTGGAACCTAAGTCTTCAATCTGTCTCAAGAATGATTTAGGATATGAAAAGGTAGGGGAAGTGACGGCGAAGGTGGTAGGGATGGGAATGGTGCCCATTTACATGCACCGCACGACCGCCCTGCTGTGCACTGCCGAGAGTTGATTCTAAAATCAAATAAGATAAAAAGAGGAATAACCTTGGAGGTCAAACATCACCCTGAAAGCGGACAGTAGACGTCACGTAGTATATGTGTACCAAATTTCAGGTCAATAGTTCAAATGGTTTGCGAGCTACAGGTGATTTAAAATCCTGGACAGACAAACAAACAGCCACGGTAACATATCTTTATATATAATCTTCATTTGGATCTTGATCTTTCTTTGTTCGCGAATTCATGTTCCCCTGACATTGCCTTGTGTGGTGTTCCTGCTGTGTTCAGTAGAGGGCAGTAGTGATGGAGGAAGTGAGGAGGAGGATCGTTGGATGAGGTTGGAGTGTGGTGATTAAAGAGGATTGAACTAAAGGAGACTACGTGCTGTTTGTACTGGCTGAATACACAACACCCTGGTTGTTACTTTTGTTTACAAACACTCAATACCAATCTTTGTGTTTAGATCTGGCGTCGACACCGTGCTTTGTGTTTAGATCTGGCGTCGACACCTGCTTCGTTGTCGAGACTGTGGTTTTTTGAGTTTCTATCGACCGTCGTTGGCAGCACTTCGTCCAAATCGAATGTTCACCCGCTTCTTGGAGTCTGCAGTCAGAGTATATAAGTCGGACACACTTCTGTGATTGTCCATCAGTCGGCGTTTGGAGTCCAAGAAAGAAGCATTGGTTCTTCCTTACTCTTTGGATTGCCACAAAGCAACCTGCGAGATTGGAGAAAGGTTGAGAAGAGATCGTGAGAGGAAACGACAGCGTCATGAAAATGAGACGGACTGTGAACGGAGAGAAGCAGAAATGCGCCTCCACATAATTACTATTCGGACAGTGATTCCGAGTAGGCCGTTCCTATCGAATCAATGTCCAAGGGTTTTGTTGTGTAATTTTGTTTCCCTTATAAAAAAATCATAATGCTGTGCGACGAAAGGCCCAGTTCATAACTGGCAGCCACGTTTAAACAGGGAGCCCTTCACAGACAACTTTAACACGTGCAACGTAGTTGGGCGCACATGGCTAGTTATATATAAAGATTAATATTAAAATTGATATGTATATACTACCCTTTATTATTACTATTTTATTAATATTTTTATGATTGTATACATAATTTTTTCGTTTAATGTAGGAACCCCTTTTTGTGGAACCTGGTTCAGCTGCACCATTTGCAGTTTTGCACCCTATGGCCCATAGTTAATCTGGCAATGGAAAATTTCCTTGCCTTGATGCCCTAAGCACATGCTTATTTTGCTTAATGGTTAATCCAGCCCTGTACATATTTTAAAAAATGCATCTGATGCTGATTGAGAGTATACAGTCATGTTCTGCATGGGTGTCGAACTCCGGTACTGGAGGGCCGCAGTGGCTGCAGGTTTTCATTCTAACCATCTTCTTAATTAGTGACCAGTTTTTGCTGCTAATTAACGTCTGTTGCCTTCATTTTAATTTACTTGACTCAGGCTCCTTTGTTGTTTCTTTTTCCTTAATTAGCAGCCAAATAATAATGAGACACAAAACAAGTCGACTCCTGACCAGCTCACCTGTGCCCATCGCACAATATCTGAAAATAAAGAAAAGGTGAGTGTCTCGTAAAGTTGATCTCTCAGGTCACCAAAACATTTTGACAGTGTTTTTAGAAAAAACAGAAAATCAACAGTTTTGGCAATGTCTGCTGTGGCAAAATGAGAGCAGCAACAAGCCGTGGAATTAAATAATGGCTTTAATTAACAACAAGAATTGGCTTCTCATTAAGAAAGTGATTGGAGTGAAATTGGTTGCAGTTTGAAATCTCAGTTTAGCTGGTCATCTGTTGGCTCATTTCATGTCTCATTTCTGTTTGGCTGTCATTGAATGAAGAAAAGAAATTCAGAGGACTGAATCCTTAAAAACAGGGTTATTAAAATGAAGGGAAAAAGAAGTTAATTAGCAGTGAAAACTGGTCACTGATTAGGAAAAGGGTTAGAATGAAAACCTGCAGCCACTGTGGCCCTCCAGGCCCGGGGTTTGACACCCCTGCAATGTCTCTTGCCCAAGCCTCATTATGCTCATTGGTAATTTGATTAAATTTAGTTTTGTCACGATTAATGCATGGTAGCGGAAAGAAACGGAGTGCACTCCATTGTGTGCCGATTTGAAAAGCAATGAATTATTTGATTTCTTTTTAATTATGACATGAGAAAAAAAATGCCATGCCAAAATTAAATGCTCAACATGAATATACACTGAAGTTTTATGTATTTTCCACGTTGGATTGCATTCAGTCTTAGCAAGGGGATAGCCTATCTATAGCATGCCAATAAGCTTTTCCTTGCACTTTGGTCTCATGACAGTAAACTTGAATTTGTATATTCTAAACTGACAACTCAAAGTAAAATTCACAAAAAGAATCCATAAAGTTATTTTTATCAAGCGATGTTAATGTATCTGAACAATATCCATTGAATGTTGCACTCAAGTCAGGACCTAACCTTGGCTGGAATGCCAGCACATTATAACTGATACACAGTTATAGCAAACCATTTGAGAACTGGCAGTCAACCTAACCTGTCCCCTTTTGGAATGTGTGCCAAACCCATGACAAAGAGGAAGGACCCACACAGACTGCACACAGTCACCCTGGTTGTAGAATCCATTGCTCTGGTGCTGAGAGGCAGCAGTAGCACTAACCATTGCACCACTCACATGTTTTTAATACTGATTTTCTCCATGTATAAATCAGCCTTAAATATATTTGATGCAGTTCTGAAGAAGGAAGAAATGAATGAATACTGATTGTGTTTTCTGTTTTTTGTCTTATTTTCTAGTCACCTTATATGGCACGTTTACTAATTATTCTGGTCCACACTTATCCACTAACTGCCTTTTACTGGAATTACTTGATGTGAGTGTCTCAGAGCTGCTGCTTCGGTCCAAGAGTCATGGTCACTCAATGTGGATGATTCAGCATTTGGCCAGGGACATTCTTGAGGCACTTTTCTTCCTACATCGAGGACACTATGTTCATGCTGACATTAAGCCCAGAAATATCCTATGGAGTGCTGATGATGAGTGCTTTAAGTTAATTGACTTTGGCCTCAGCTTCAAAGAAGGAAATCAGGTAGGATTCATGTGTCAATTTACAGTAACTCAATATAATGCCATTCTTTATTGCACTGTTATAACACAGTTTATAAATCAATTAGTGGTATGAGGTTAGAAGATGAATTTGTATGTATTGTCAATGTGCTAGATGTTTATTGTAAAACACAAATAAAATGTACAGTACATAACAGAAGGTTAAGACTACAGGGCGGAGTGGTGGCTCTGAGGCTAAGGAGCTGCGCTGGTATCCCGAAGGTTGCCGGTTCGAATCCCCGTCACTGCCAAAAAGGCCACTGCTCTGCTGGGCCCTTGAGCAAGGCCCTTAACCTGTAATTGCTCGAGGGGCGCTATACAGTGGCTGACCCTGTGCTCTGACCCCAAGGAGTATGCGAAAACTACCAAATTCCTAATACAAGAAATTGTATAAGGCGAAATAAAGATCAAAAAAAAAAAAAAAAAGACTAGACTATCGGTTGGCGGTCCTGGCCCTGAAATAACAAACAAAATTGATTTTTTCCGTGTGAGGTTAGTTTCCTACTTTGCATTAAGTCCTGGTTTCCATTGCTGTCAGTGTGTGTTGTGTACTGCTTTTTATTCTTAACCTCAACCTAAGCAGAACGAAGAACACTGATGTGTCAAATTTTGCAGGAAAAATAATTGTCCAGCACGTGTGTTTCCTTGTTTAAAGTTGTGATTTTAGCAGTAAAATATTTCGGGCCAATGTTTTGTTTTTCTATCTAGAAAAAATGTATTTGGGAACGAATGTGCAGCAGAAACCGTCGTTATTTCTATATAGATAATTCTGTTTGAGCCATTTTGGTCAAAGTAAGTCAGTCAGTCAGTCAGTCTTTGTCCAACCCGCTATATCCTAACACAAGGTCATGGGGGTCTGCTGGAGCCAAACCCAGCCAACACAGGGTGCAGGGCAGGAACAAATCCTGGGCAGGGCACACACACACCCACACACCAAGCACACACTAGGGACAATTTTGGATTGCCAATGCACCTAACCTACGTGTCTTTGGACTGTGGGAGGAAACCCACACAGACAAAGGGAGAACATGCAAACTCCAAGCAGGGAGGACCCAGGAAGCGAACCCAGGTCTCTCTACTGCGAGGCAGCAGTGCTACCACTGCACCACCGTGCCACCCACTTGGTCAAAGTCAATAAGCTAATAACATTTTACAGTTCTAATAACTGCGGCAGGATTAATCTAATTAATTATTTAATAATGTTTACATACAAATATCTTGAAAGAGACACATTTTTGCCTACTCAGACAGGCAGGCATCACTCAAACACTAGTGGTCAATAAGAGCTCTGAGATGCCTACAACAACAACATTTATTTCTACACTACTGGACAAAAGTTTTAGAACACCACAGTTATTCCAGTTTTTCTTCAGATTTAATCAGTTGAAATGCAGTGAATGACCTAAAATGGTGCAAAGATAATTAGTAAATTGCCAGAGGTTTAAATTTAAAGCTTAGGTTAGCAAAAAAGTGAAAAGGGCAAATATCAGAATATTACAAAAGGGCCTTCTTCACTGACCATCTAAAAGGTTACAACCTATAGATGTTCTGCAGCAGTTGATGTAAATGAAGCCTTGCATGGTGAAGCAAACAGTTTGCACAGGTGTTCCAACTTCTGTTGATTTCTTTAAAACTCTCTGTCTGTCTGTCTGTCTGTCTTAAAGCATAGTTGGAACAGACTGTGTTAACCTCTGAAGTACTAGTTGGATAATATTACACTATAGAAAGTGGTAAATTCCAGTGATAATGAATGGCAAGAAAATGACAATTAACAAATTAAATGAAACAGAGTGTTATTAACCTTAGAAGTGTAGGCCTTTCATTTAGAGAAATTGCAAAAAAAAAAAAAATTACCCTAGGTTCTTGTCTATAAGCCGGAGACCAAAAATCATACGAATTTTTAAAATAAAATCGTATCATAGATAAGCCGGACTCATGGATAAGCCGAACGTACTATAATCTATAACTAATAGAAGGGAGGGAGGTCAGTGGTCTCACTCGCACCCATTTAATTTCTTTAAGGGGGGAGAGAGTGTAAGATATTGGTGTCTCTCTCACTCTCCACATGGCGCGGTTGGAGCGGCCGGAGCGCGTTCTTTCTGCTCTGGGCATCGCCGAGTCAACACGCGCGCGTAGCGGTCATTTAAATTGTGATTTTATATGTAAGCATATTTAAATATATATCGCGAATTTTTTGCTGGTTCGCGGATTTCTGCGGACAATGGGTCTTTTAATTTCTGGTACATGCTTCCTCAGTTTGTTTCCCCAGTTGATTTCATACAAGGGACGCTATTGGCAGATGGCTGAGAAGCTAGATTGCTTACTTTTCTCTCACTCTTGCGCTGCCTATCTGTGATCCTGACATATGGGGATTGAGCAGGGGGGCTGTTCGCACACCTAGACGATACGGACGCTCGTCTAAAAATGCTGAAAGATTATCTTCACGTTGCTATCTTTTGTAAAGCTGATTCCTGAAAAGATATGCTGCACAGTGCTTCGCATACTTAAAAGCTCGAAGGGCACGTATTGATTTTTGACTGAAAAACAAACTCTGTCTCTCTCTCTCTCTCTCTTCCTGCTCCTGACGGAGGGGGTGTGAGCTGCCACCTTCAACAGCTTTGTGCCGCGGTGCTTCGCATACTTAAAAGCCAAACAGCACCACTGATTTGTTTGCTAGAGATTGTTTTCTCTATCTATGTGACATTCTGTGCTCCTGACACACACACCTTTGAAGAGGAAGATATGTTTGCATTCTTTTAATTGTGAGACAGAACTGTCATCTCTGTCTTGTCATGGAGCACAGTTTAAACTTTTGAAAAAGAGACAAATGTTTGTTTGCAGTGTTTGAATAACGTTCCTGTCTCTCTACAACCTCCTGTGCTTCTGCGCAAATCTGTGACCCAAGCATGACAATATAAAAATAACCATATAAACATATGGTTTCTACTTCGCGGATTTTCTTATTTCGTGGGTGGCTCTGGAACGCAACCCCCGCGATGGATGTATAAGCCGGACTTATGTATAAGCCGATATTCTATTTTTTCATTTTCACAACTTTTTTCCTTAGATAAGCCGCGGCTTATAGACAAGAACTTAGGGTACATCTGTCAAAGTGTCTGTGAGTACAGTGTTGTCCAACACATTCCAAAGAAATTCTAATAGGAAGAGATCTGGCAGACCAAAAGTCACAACCCAACCAGAAGACAAGTTTATGATAATTGCCAACACAGCACAGTCTCCACACTTAAACCCCATTGAGTTAGTTTGGGATGAACTGGACAGACGGGTGAAAGGAAAGCAACCTAGAACTGCAACACATTTGTGGGAACTTCTGCAACAGTGCTTGGAAGATCTTCCTGATCAGTATTTGATTTCCCTTATAGAAAGAATGGCATTTGTGCGTTTGGCTGTTGTATCAGCAAAAGTTGGCTAATTTGATTAATCAAAAATCTGAAAAACTCACTTAAAGATTCTTTGACTTATTTTTTTTTTTTATTTGTCCATGCTTATTTGTTCTATGCCTTGATTTCATGATACACTTAAGACATTAAACTGCATTCTTTTCCATAAAAACTGAAAACTAAAAACTTTTGACTGATAGTGTACAACACATTTCCATACAAACAGTGTAGCTCAACGAGCTGTACAAGATGTTAAAAAAGTAATTGCATGCAAAGAAAAATTGATAAGAAAAATAATGCTTAAGTAGTATACAAAAATGAATAATGCACTCTTACATAAGACAGATAAAAACTGAAGAGAAATAGAGTCCTTAAAACGAAACAAAAAAAAAAAAATCTTTATTTAAGTCTATAATTGATGGGTCATTGATAAGGTCAGTTGGCCAAGGAGGACAGAAAAAAGATAAACTCCAGTTAAGCTGGAGAAATAAAAAGAACAGAATCTGCCGTGCTTCCAGGGCAAAAGACCACTCAGCAATCTACTCCCCCAACATATGCCCTTAAGTTGTTCATTGTTTTATTTTAAAGCTTTGTCTTAGAGGATTCAATGCAGTGGGTCTCATGGCAGGCTGGGGTATCTGCTTTCATTCAAAATGTGTATTCCTTTGAAAAGATTAATTCTCGGTTTGTCTATCCATCCATCCATCAATCCATCATCTAACCTGCTATATCCTAACTACAGGGTCAAGGGGGTCTGCTGGAGCCAATCCCAGCCAACACAGGACGCAAGGCAGGAAACAAACCCCGGGCAGGGTGCCAGCCCACCGCAGGACACACACACCCACACACCAAGCACACACTAGGGCCAATTTAGGATCGTCAATGCACCTAACCTGCATGTGTTTGGACTGTGGGAGGAAACCTAAGCACCCGGAGGAAACCCATGCAGACACGGGGAGAACATGCAAACTCCGTGCAGGGAGGACCCGGGAAGTGAACCCAGGTCTCCTTACTGCGAGGCAGCAGCGCTATCACTGTGCCACCATGCTGCCCACTTGGTCAAAGTCAATAGGCTAATAACATTTTATAGTTCTTATAACTGCGGCAAGATTAATCTAATCATGTAAAACACAAATTAAATGAACAGAACACAACTTTTATCCTTTTTTTCCCTTCCTGGGGGTCTAATATAACTCCTTTATAGGCACATTTCAGTTATAGTGGTGGTTGTTGCATGTTGCTGTATTAATTTCTAACACACTGTGGTGATCTTTTTGTTTTGCTAATGCTCTAGTTAAGTAAAGAAAGTGCTTTGCAGTGTTGGTGAAAAAATCAGATATCCTCTTTTTAGAAATCTGTAAAAGAAAATATACTAATGAAAAAATGTACATGGAAATTATTATTTTCTTTTTAAAAACAATGGTTTGACTGAAATTCCACTCTGGCTTCCTCGGCTAAAAATTGTGATTTAAAAAAGAAATATTTATTTTTATTTAAGGGAAGAGAATGGTAGAATTATGAAGGACCAGCCAGACTATTTTTGCTTGCGCTACATGTACATGTCAATACAATATAAATGCAGTTGACAGCTATAATCAGTGACAAAACTGTCAGGGTACCACAGGACTATTTTAATTGGCCATGTTAAAGCCATGCTTTAAACAACTGTGCACATATGTAACTACATAAAAATAAGAAATACAAGAAAAGTCCCTCTATAGGAGCCTGTATGTGCAGCAACAGATGCAAGGGGGGATTGGAGTTCCATTTTCAACTTCCCATAAGCACACACTCACCCATATTAAAGAAATTTTAAAGTTGTATGTTGACCTGACTAAGTGATTTGGATTGGAAAAAGAGAGCAACTGCACAAAAATGATGGGATTATGTAAACCCCAGATAGAAGAATTCTTACCGCTAATTCAAGTCAAGACCAAAGGATTTTCAGTTCGCACCATTGTGTAATACAGATCATGTTTATTGGGAAGTTAGACAATAAATACAATAAGCTAACTTTGCACCAGTAAAGTTGTTCTAGGCTTTGCTGGTTATTTTAGTCTGTAGGGTTCTTTTTTAAATGCTGCAGAAATTATATGTATTCTTAAATGCGTGTGATTTTTAAATTTTGGAGCTTGTTGTCCATAAGTGTACACACTCTTTAATACACTAAGTATGATTGGTTACATTTAAGACAATTCTAAAAATTTTACCTTAAAGTGAATAGCCACTCTGGATGGGTAAATGACTATTCAATTCAAATTGGATTTGTAGACTAGTACATCAATGAAAAGGAGTGCTCGGAGAAAAGGCCTTTTTTTTTTTTTTTGTTCTGAACATGAAGACTTTCCATATACAGGGTTCTGTGAGACTGACTGTGCAGTACGTGTGTTGCTGTGTTATGTCATAAGGGTCTGACATTTGTTATTTGTATAGTCACATTTCATGGATTGATTGGGTTTGCCAATAGTTTAAACAACTTTTTAGCATTTGTAATTTACAGCATGGCCTGCTACTAAAATAGGCTTATTATTCTTTGGTTCTCATTTACGTATCTTGCATAGGTGTAAAATAAAGAGGCCAAGCCCAGTAGTGAGACACTACTAAGTTATGTAACCTTTTCTGTACTTGAACCTGTGCTGTTGTCACTTTCCTATACATTTCTTTCAGTTTGCTGATTAAAGTTCAGTGCACACCACTGCATTAAATGTTTCACTCACTGAGCAATGATAGGAAATGAACTCTATATAGCCTGAGCCTCCAACTTGTGTGTATTTTCTAAATTGGAAATATTAACCTTGGCTATGTGCTCAAAATGGCAGAAATGACTTCCAGATGTCAATCTAATTTGAAGTTCTATATGACAGCTGTTGTAGCTCTGCTATAATCTGTCACAATCAGTAATTCTGACATGTTGTAGAAATGTCCTTTTTTTATTTTGCTTCTACTTGCATATTCTTCTTAAGAGACCTGAATTAGGGTTGTCAAAAATATTGATTTTTTTTTTCTCAATACGTGTCAATTCGGAAATTTTGAAACCATACAAACATGCACTTCTGTAGTATTGATTCTGTCCATAACAAGCAATTCTTTTGACAGCAAGTTCACACCCATAGGCTAACACAAACACACTCACACACATATACACACTATACCCTGCATGGCGGGTCAGCACCACCTCCCTTAACAAGAAGGATCTAATTATCTTACAGTTTTTTAAATTTCATCTTCAATTTGGTGTTTTGTATCTCACCTCCCCATGTGGCATAGAAAGCAGTTCTGAATATCAATATTTTTAAGTATTGTATCGAAGTTTGGAATTACAGTATTGTGACAACCCTTCCTTGATTATTAATTTACTTTCTTGAGGCTGTAATTGCTGCCAAACGTGCATCGACAAAGTATTGAGCAAAGGCTGTGAATACTTATGTACATGTGCTTTCTCAATTTTTTTTATTTTTAATAAATTTGCAAAAATCTCAAGTAAACTTTTTTCATGTTGTCATTATGGGGTGTTGTGTGTAGAATTCTGAGGAAAAAAATGAATTTAATCCATTTTGGAATAAGGCTGTAACATAACAAAATGTGGAAAAAGTGATGCGCTGTGAATACTTTCCGGATGCACTGTAGCTGTGTGTCATCAGCATATCAATGAAACTTAATACCATGGTGCCGGAAGATATTACCTATTGGGAAGTATAAGAAGTATAAGAATGGTGTCTTTCAGTATGTTGCAGTGGTTCCCATAGTGTAAGCAATACATTTCCATTTTGGCAACACAGTCTTTTGTCCCTCCTCAACCCTCTCTGGGAAAATAGTGCCCCACAGTGCGGACATAGCTGAACCTGATCCCAACCTGATCAAAGCACCGTGATGTCCCTACATTGATGGATTAAGCCAGAAGTTCACATGATCGTCATCATCAAGTTTTTCCATGTGAACCCTGAATACCATGAGGACTGATTGTGAGGTCATTGATGTTAGGTAGAATGCCTAGAGGGGACTGGGCGGTCTCGTGGCCTCGGAACCCCTGCAGATTTTATTTTGTTTTTTCTGTCTTCCCTGGCCATCGGACCTTACTTTTATTCTGTTAATTAGTGTTCCCTAATTCTATTTTCTTAGTTATTTTGTCTTTTTTTCTCTTTATTCATTATGTAAAGCACTTTGAGCTACATCATTTATTTGAAAATGTGCTCTAGAAATAAATGTTGTTGTTGTTGTTTATCTCAAATATTGCTGTGGGGCAGTAAAACCAACATTCATAAGTTTGTAGGAGCTGTTTTTTTCCAGAGAGACATTTAACAGTGTTTGGCAGTCTGTAGCAGGGGTTGCTGCATGTCAATGGGCCATGTTACACAGTGGCTCTATATTCGGGCCTACATCTTGCTTTGGCCTGTGCTTAAGTATCTTTTTGTCTGTTGTTGGTCAGCAGTGAAACATTTTTATTTGTGGGATTGCTTTGTTTATGCTTTTCTTTTGTAATGAAGGACATATAGTGTAGTTGACAGTCAGTAGATAGCTCCGGTTTTCCTGCGGCCTTTGATGTGCTATCCCTGAGCAGTGAGTTTCACAGGGATCATGCGTGATTGTGGCTGTCAGGTCATACTGTGGGATGTGCCGTCACCTTTGTTGAAAGCGAAAGGCCTTAAGGACTTTGGTAGGGTTAATAAATATCTGACTTGCATGAGCATTGAAAAGGATCAAGTCGGCCTGCCTGTGTAATACAGGTCTCCATTAGCACATGTTGGCGTGTTTCTTATGCCTTTTGGTTATGAGGCCTGAACACGTGTCTGAGCAGATGGTATGTGCACCTGTCATGAAAGCAAGCAGTCTCAGATACTCTGCTGAGATTATTGTGATGGTCTTCAGTTACTGAAGTTGGTTTTGTGTCAGATCTGCATCATGATTGCTCAGCTATAGTTGACATGTCAGCAATGTAATGTGTTGCATGCTGGTGGCCTTGCCTGTCAGTGCTGCATGGGGCTGTACATGTTGTGTCGAAACTTTAAGTCGTGCCCAGTCTGGGCTACACATATAATGGAGGAATCATGTTTATGTTGGACCAGTGGTATGTGTTCAGTTTGCCATACTTGTCACGTCAGGTATGTGTGAAATAGCACACTTGGGGATATAGCCATGCCCTGTGAGGTCTGGTGCACCGTCGTGTCTGTGCCAGCCATGCGAGGGACCAATTTCTGTCAGACCTGAGGTGCGTATATACAATCTCCTCCAAAAGTATTGGAACACCAAGGCCAATTAATGTGTTTAGGCTGTGCACTGAAGACCAGGGCTGTGGGAGTCGGTAGATATATCCTTCGACTCCGACTCCTTAGTTTCCGGTACTTCTGACTCCGACTCCTCTGTATTTAATATGCTAATATATTTTCCATGTTGATTGAATGAAGGCAACATACATGTCATTTAACCACAGAACTACTGGCTAGGAAGCTGACTCTCAACCATATTGGCCAGTTTAAACAAAAGACAAGAACCCCTGAACATACATCAGGCCATAGCACACACCTCCACCTACATCATTACAACATAATACAATACAGTTTATTTTCGTATAGCTCAAAATCACACAAGAAGTGCCGCAATGGGCTTTAACAGGCCCTGCCTCTTGACAGCCCCTCAGCCTTGACTCTCTAAGAAGACAAGGAAAAACTCCCAAAAAAAACCCTTGTTGGGGAAAAAATAGAAGAAGCCTCGGGAAAAGCAGTTCAAAAAGAGACCCCTGTCCAGGTAGGTTGGGCGTGCAGTGGTTGTCAAAAAGAAGGGGGTCAATACAATACACAGAACAGAACAAATCCTCAAACAGTATAAAAATAAAAATTTTACAAGTACGGAGCAGAATTTAACAGTAGATGATATCACATAATAGGATTTGGATTTGTTCAGAGTCCTGGAGACCTCAGCCATCAAGCTGCCTCCCCCTGTTGGCCATTTCACAACTGAAACAGTGCTGGGCCAGTCAATCCAATGAACGGTCCCCTCTACCCCATGATTCCTGCGATCCTCAATCAGGGATGTCTTTACATTAGGCAGACAAAACAACTTGGCAGGTGGGCCGTGGCATCAAGTGCCACATTTGAGTACCGAGAAGAGAAACAGAATAGATGAGGGTTAGTATCAGATTATAACTATCATGTTACTTATGTTTTAGTGCTAATGACTAACAACAGAGATACAGTCTGTACAGTTAATCAGCAGCTCTAGTCAGTGTATGCTAAACTGGAGTAGTGAGTCTTCAGCCGGGATTTGAAAGCTGAGACCGAACAGGCATCTCTTATAGTAGCAGGCAGACCATTCCACAGTTTAGGGGCCCTGTAACTAAAAGCTCGACCTCCCACTGTTATTTTATTAATCCTTGGAATCATAAGCAGACCGGCATCTTAAGATCTTAATGTGTGTGAGATGTTATACTTGTTTACACTCAAATGAACTACATCATATCTGAAATAAAATGAAAACACTTTTTGTAAAGTACCATAATCCAGATTACAATATTTAAATGTCTGATTGTACAATAGCTCATTTGAACTTCACACTAGTAGTATCACAACTATGCACTGGGCTTTATTCTTACATCAGAGAAGTACTTAATTATGACTATTGTTTGTGAAATGGGACATTTGAATTTGCTGTATTTTTTTCATTACAATTTTTGCAGACTCTGACCCCGACACCAGGTACCCAAAATTGTCTCCGACACCATAGCCCTGGTGAAGACATTTGTCTGTGAGATCAAAATATGAATATGAGAAGAGAGATCAGAGTTTTAGCATTTATTGCCTAGTGTTTACGTCTAGATATGTTAAAAAAAAAAAAAAAATAGAACACAACACATTTTTTAACAAACCACCCAGTTTTTCAAGTGAGCAAAAGTATCGGAGTAGAATGCTTTCAACTAAATTAAAGTCAAAAATACTTAATATTTGGTTGCATATCCCTTGCTCGTAATAACTGCATCAAGCCTACGACTCATAGACTCCACGAGATTTCTTATTTCTTCATTGGTTATGCCTTTCCAGGCTTTTACGCAGCATCTTTTAGTTGTCGGTTTTGCAGGTTTTTTTTTTTCCTTCAGTCTTCTCTTCTGGAGGTGAAATGCACGTTCATTTGGGTTAAGATCTCGGGCCTCATGTATAAACGGTGGGTATGCACAGAAATGTTGCATAAGAACGTTTCCACGTTCAAATTGCGATGTATAAAACCTAAACTTGGTGTAAAGCCACGCACATTTCTACGGTACCTCATACCCTGTCGTATGCAAGTTCTGCGCTTGGTTTTGCAGACTGGCGGCACCCAACGTCAAAGCAGTGGTACTGTTCTTGTGTGGTTACCCTTTCTTTTTCAGATCCATATTCCTGACGCGGCTTTATAAATGCACTGAAATTAACCGCATATTGTTTATTAGTGTAATGCAACTGATTGCAATTAACCTGTAACAATATAATGGTCCACAGAATGGTCAAACTATTCTAAATACAATAGCTGCTTTAGCATTGTTACTCACACTGCACCTTCTTCTTTCAGCTGCTACTGTTAGGGGTTGCCACATCGGATCATCTTTTTCCATATTACTCTCACTGCACCTCTCGGAATATTTATATCACTGTATCTGAGAGTGAATCACAGCTGTACAGCAGCTAATCGGAAAGGGAATTATCGGTATACAGCATCAAGCACATGTTGCCTCAGCCATTCGCTATTTGAACTGGTCTCATCTGACCAACGCTTCAGAGCCTTTCCTCTTCGGACCTCGCGGTTCACAAACAGTTTCTCCCCAAGAACAATACACGCACTCAATCAGTCCATCAAGTGCTCCTTGTAGGACTGTTTGTACTTGCAAGTTTACAGTGAGGTAATTGTACTTATGATAGTTATAATATTGCACAACCTGAGCCACTTTATAAAGCGTGTATTTACATGTGATGACGATATAATTTTTAAGGTGAAATGCAGCAAAATATATTTATTATATTATACAGATAAAACTTTAACTGCATGGTGCCGCAGCGCTAGCAAGGAGCTTGAGCTTCGTTCACGGTTTGTTCCTGCCTTGCGCTGTATTCTTGCTGTGGCTGGCGCGACATTGGAAGGATAGATGGATAGAATAATTAAGCATTACGAAGATATTTCATTATTCCTTAAAAGTTTTGAAGAAATGGCGTTTTAAGCTTACAGATGGCTTAACATCTATTACAGAACTGATTGTGTGGCAATTGGGTATTTGGAGATAGAAAAGTAAGGACAGGAATTGGGGGTTAGTACATTTGAAAAAAGACAGTACTTCTGTAATAAAGCATTTCATCGAAGGTCGTGCATGGCGCAGCAAGCATCTTGCGTAAGACATGAACAATCACTGCGCCACCGTGTTCCCATGTTTAATAACATGCTTTAACTCCTATCATCATGAAAATGATATCACGTATACTTCTCAGTATTTTAATTATTCAGTGAGCTGTAATTTCACGAATGTAATGGATTCTGTGTCCTGTCGGAGGAAGAGAAAGCCCAGAAACACGTAGTGATTCACGCACATAGAGCACATAGAAGATCAAATACAAAACAAGTGTTTAACGTGCTACTTTAGTTACGATGGGATTTGAGAAACTGGTAAATTAAACGATTTTAAGATGAAGTTTATGATGTTCTACTTTAATGACAACATAAACTATGTGATTAAAGTGGAAATTTCGAGATTAAAGTTGACATTTCGTGCTTTTTTTCACACTGTGTGCCTTTTTTTTTCCTCTGTACCCTAATAAGCTTTCATATGACACTCAGACGGCGACTTTGATATGTGACAACTTCTTTTTTATTTCGGGCACTGTGCGACTTTGTGAACTTGAGCTTTCGAGTTTCTCCAACACTCTATGTCACTTGATCAGCTTCCTTTTGTTGTTTGTACCATTGTTTAAACCAACAAGTAGTACATTTTTCTTTGCCTCCACTTGGTATTCGCTGAAATTCTTCTATTTTTCCTCGTACTTTTACCATTGCCTTTTCACAGAACGCTGAGCTTAAGGGCTATTTATATTGATTTGCATATTCAAAGAGGCGTAATTCTGGGAGAAGTTGGGGTGGGGCAGCAGGTGCGTGCACGTGCGTTAATTTCCACGCTGACTGGGATTTATGTAGCGGAAGAACGTGGAAGATGGCGAACGCACAGATTTATGCATCTGGATTTTTTTGTGCATAAGTACATTTCCGCTTTTGTGCTTACGTCATGTTATAGTGCGAATTCTATGCACGGCATTATGCATGAGGCCCCTGGTGATTGACTTGGCCAGTCCAAAACCTTCCATTTTTTCCCCTGATGAAGTCCTTTGTTGAGGTGGCAGTGTGTTTTGGATCATTGTCTTGCTGCATAATAAAGGTCTTCCCAATTATTGTGGGTACATTTCTCTAATTGGCAGACAAGGTTTCTGTAGACTTCTGTGTTCATTCTGCTACTACCATCATGAGTACCATCATCAATAAAAATGATTGAGCCTGTTCCTCATGCAGCCGTGCAAGCCTAAGCCGTGACACAACCTCCACCATGCTGCACAGATAATCTTATATGTTTAGGATTATGATGTCCTTTTTTTTTTTTTTTGTCCATTCTTAGTCCTTTCCATCACTTTGGTAGAGCTTAATCCTTGTGTCCTCTGTCCATAAAATTTTCTATGTGATCTGTTGTGGCTCATCTCTGTACTTTTTTGCAAGTAGCAATCTGGCTTTCAGATTTTTACTGCAGATGAGTGGATTGCATCTTGCAGCATGGTCTCTATGTTGTTGTTCTCCAAGTCTCCTTCAATAGTGGACTATGATATTTCCACCTCTGCTCTTTGGAGGTTGTTCATGATGTTACAGACTACTGTTTTGGGGTTTTTCTTTACTGCTCTCACCATTTGTCCGTCATCAGTTGTTGTTGTTGGGAAATTAAGGCGTTTTCTAATTAAGCAGTGCACCAGACCTCGCAGGACATAGCTATGTCCCCAAGTGTGCTATTCCACACATACCATCCAAATGAATAACTAATGAAATTTAACATTACTGTCTAATTGGAAATGCAAACATGCCATGAAAAAATAGCCAAAACGTTTTAGCCTGTTGTATATCCATAGACTACAATGCAGTTGTTATGTCATATAGTGATGTAATAGTTAAAACTAAGAAAGATTATTGTGACTGACAGAGGCACTTCTCAAACACGTGGAGTCCAGTAGCTGCAGTGAGTTATGTGTCTGTGTGTGTGTGTCTGTCTCCACTGTTGCAGTGCTCATTACAATGTGCAAATTCATATTACTAACTGAGAATACACCGGATATGGACACAGGGACACGGCGATGGGACCAAGAGACGTTCTGCGCAGGCGCGCGTTCCATAAACCGCAAGCGAAGTCGTATCCACCGTGAACGAAGGAGTCACGGCCCAAGAACGAAAGTGCTCAACTAACGTGAATGAGAAATGAAGCAACAACGCGCCCATAGCTACCACTAACGACACAACCACACAGAAAAGAGGATTCTGCGCTGCACCCCAGTGTCAAACGTGAGAGGCTACGGAGGCCCCACAGGTCCACAAAGAGAGTACGAAAGATGCAGGCGTCACCGCCATATTGTGAGTGGCACTACTGCGGAGTGAAGTTAGGAATAATGTGCTGCTTGGGATTGTACAAACCGCTGAACGCTTTACACCAAATTCAAACACAATACAGCTCAACGATACAAACACGAGCCCACCTGGATAAGATCAATGAACGCAGGTGCCTACAATGCACGTCTGAAACTGCGGAAGCAAAGCAGGCATGGGTTCAAAACGAACGACCTCGACTAACGGATATACAAACACGAGCCCGCCTGGATAAAATCAATGAACGCAGGCGCCTACAACGCACGTCTGAAATGCCGCGGGCAAAGCGGGCATGGCTCCAAAACGAACGAGCTCGACTAATGTATTTCAGGATACCCAACACCGGGGGTAGGCGAGCAGGGGGCGGAGCCCCCTTGTTAATTATTAATCAGTTACCGTGTGCTATTAAGCTCCTGAATGGATAACATCTTTTAATTTTTTTAGTATCTTTTGCTCTCTCTCTGTAATCCCTGTGGCGGTATAAAATGCTCAGACTGGAGAATTTGTGGGTGGGTGTTTTAGGAAGAAGCCTTGTGGGTATAGTCTTTGTAGCAAAGGATTTCACCTCTGTTCACTACACACTTTTTTTAATGGGTTGTCCCCAGACATGTATTCTCTTTTGTCCCATAAGTCTAGACTAAAGCTGATGTCACATGACACAACTTCTAATCAAAGGGGATGTGAAACTTTACAACTGCAGTTGCTGATCTCATCACTGTACTATGTCAATTAACACAACTATAAATCACTGGAGATGTCAAATTATGGAAGTGCATGATGATTTTCCAGCACAGTTTCACACTTACAAAGTACCATAAGCTCACACCTTTTTCTGAAAGCCAACAATGTGCTGCCTGACAAAGACATTGGTTCTGTGAAGGGTATGAAAAATTTGAAACATCAGATGAAAGAGTCTCTTTTTGGAAGCTGGATAAAAGTACATTTTCTGTACCTTATTAATCACTAAGTGGTTGACATCAGTATTCCGTGTTTCTTTTGAAATTATCATACGGAATATGGAATGAAATTGCAGACTAATAAGATATTTAGTTGTTTGCTTTTCTAGGACTGTTGTATTACTTAAAATGAATACCTTTCTGTGCTCTTCGGACATATTCTGGGTTTACTAGTGATATGCCATTGCTTTTTATTTCAGGATGTAAAGTACATACAAACAGATGGCTACAGGGCTCCAGAAGCTGAACTTCAAAACTCTCTTGCTCAGGTTGGTCTGGAAAGTGATGTCGAGTGTACCTCAGCTGTGGACCTCTGGAGTCTAGGAATCATCCTGCTCGAAATGTTCTCAGGAATAAAGCTGAAAGAAACTGTTCAGTCTCAGGAATGGAAGGTATGCATATCATTTTAACAATTCCAAATATTTATTCTTTGAAACAGTGTTTGGTGTGAGAATTTTGAGAAAATGCAAAATGTTAATTATTCAGTTTACTAGTAAGGTGTTGTTGGCTTGAAGTTTTAACCATCTGTCATTTTTTTGATCTTGATTCAGTATTCAGATGAACCAGATTATTACAAACAACACAATATTAATCATTCTTTAATAAAATGTATCCATTCTTATATTTGTTATATGGTTCTCAGTTATATGGTGCCTACATGTTCATAATTCATCATCAAGTTTATCATTATATTAGTGGACTTCAGCCCTTTCAATTCCTTTTATTTGAGGACCAGAGGTCTGTTTGTTTCAGTAGTTGTCCTAATTGTATGGATTCTGTTTCCTGTGCTGTGGCACACAAGTTCCTTTATGGTCAGTATTGTTTCTTGAAGTACATAAACTGAGAATGTGCTTGTTCATGGATGTGTAAGATTTGTGTCTTTCATGGTAATATACCAAATAATTGTATTGACACTCCTCTATTCCCAAAGTTGGTTCACTGGAATAGAACAAACCTCCCATCATATTAGGTCACAGTGTTCATACATGTTCTGCAGGTGCTTTGTTTGGCTTATCCTGATAAGCCAAACTTGTTTTCTGTGGGGTTGGAATCTGTCCTACAACACATCAAAGTTCTGTTAGTAAAGGGAGAATGTGTCTAAAAATCACGTTTTGTTCTTGGATGAATCTCTTATCAATACTTGAAAAACAGTTTTCAGCACATATATTTGAAAAAGGAATGTTCCTATGATTAGACAATACATGTAACCACACTAAACTTTTAAACACATATTCATACAGTACATGTACTTAATGATTTGGAGTATGAAGCATTACAGTCTACTGTGACTGGTTGGAAGTCCTGCTTGTCTTGTAAATACTTGCCCAGAGATGAAGTTAGATGATACACTGCATCGTTATCAAAAGCTATAGGATGGTTAAGCATAAAGTTGATCCACTATATATATCCTCAGTTAATTTTAGTCAGTCATAGGGGTGGGCGGTATGACCAAAATTCTATATCACGGTATTTTTCTAAATTATCCCGGTTTCACGGTATTCGACGGTATTTTTTCCCCATGCATGAGTGGATGTTAACCACATTTTCCACTGGAATTACTGGCTAAGAATAACCTATTCCACTGTCAAGAGTATTGTACATTGTACAAAAAAAAACATTTTAATGTGCACACAAGTATTAATACAGGTTTGCACTGCCCCATAAAGTGATAGTTTTCAAGGGGGTGGCACTAATGGAGAAGGTATCGCATTGCATGACAGATGCAGTCAAAATATAGAACCTTTTTATTGAACAAATTTTGCAAAAACTTAAACTATAATTTTGACAACATATTTTCAACCATACAAAGAGGCATTTAGACTTAGTAAAATATCCAGAAGTGCTTGTCAAAAGTTGTATTGCACTGAATATGTCTTAGAAAAGGAATAAATAGTAAATATTTCGTAAAATATCCAGAAGTGCTTGTCAAAAGTTGTATTGCACTGAATATGTCTTAGAAAAGGAATAAATAGTAAATATTTCTTGTAAACCAACTACACTTTCTGTTAATGTTAACAATCTCTGTCCACTGACACGTTAAAGTGACTTTTTAAACAACTTTATCATCATTAAACTGCATAATATTTAAACTAATAAATAATAACAATAAAATAAATAATAGTATTATTACTGATAGTTGCACTATTATGTTCAGTGTAGAGAACTTTATCGCAGGTGTGACGAGGCTCCAAAAAACTGGATGTATGAATGGGTATCGCACAGGTTTAATTTAAATATTGTATAAATGTTGGGTTTGTGATCTGGTGGTCGGAGACACGAACACATAATTCAATGCATGTTCTTCTGAGCGGGCTTTCTTTATTGCATGCATGCTGTCTGACGTACTAAAACCCCAGTTCCTATCCGTCCTTTTTCTTTCTCCACATAACCAATCACCACACGATAAACGTCTTTGTGAAATTAAAACTAGTTATAAACTTAGCCGAGTCGCCAGCACATCAAAGGATGAATATAAGCAAAACATACACTAGCAGGGTCAATATAGCACAACAAAACCCCACATCCTACATGACTTTGAAAGGAAACTGAAGCGCCGAGTAAACCCACCAGAAAAACATGCAAATGCAAGGCAGGCACGCCGCCGTGCCCCCATATGATTAATGCATGCTTTAATGCATTTCACCATAAAAATTATATTAAGTATTTATTTTAGCATTCTAAATGTTCAGAGAGAAGGAAGATCATGAAGTGAATGTATTCTGTGCGGGGTTCGCTGCCGGCGCCTCCTCTTAGTAAGAATCACTTAACACAAAGCATTTAATGTGCTATATAACTTATGACGGGCTTTGAAAACATGTCGTCACACTGTTACACAGTACCCAGGGGTACATTACACTGTATTTAAAACAAGTACAACTTGGCTTGCAGTATTATCCAGTAGTATAGAAACAGTATTTACACATCTGACCTTTTAAAACTAAAGTATCTCCAGGCTCTCTGTCCACTTTCACCATGCAGCATTCCTATGCTACCGCCCACTATTTGGTAGTGTAGCAGTGAAAAAGAGCCCTAGTGCAACAAATCTGTGTTTAGCGGTGTAGCAGTGAAAAAGGTCCCCACTTGAACAGTTTCCTGCTGCGCCACGTTCCGAACGTCGTTTAGTCAATTTAAACCGGTGTTGCGGTATAAGAAAAATCCATATCATAAAAAAAAATTAAAAACGGTTTTCGGTATGAACCGGTATACCGCCCAGCACTAGTCAGTCAGTTAATCATTTTCCAACCTGCTATATCCTAACACAGGGTCACGGGGGTCTGCTGGAGCCAGTCCCAGCCAACACAGGATGCAAGGCAGGAACAAATCCCCGGGCAGGGCGCCAGCCCACCGCAGGGCACACACACCAAGCACATATACTAGGGACAATTTAGGATCGCCAGTGCACCTAACCTGCATGTCTTTGGACTGTGGGAGGAAACCGGAGCACCCGGCGGAAACCCATGCAGACACAGGGAGAACATACAAACTCCACGCAGGGAGGACCCAGGAAGTGCTACCACTGTGCCACCGTGCCACCCTCAGTTAATTTTATTTTAAGTTAATTGCATGTGATTTAAAGTACAGTAATATTGCTTTGTCATTTTGTTAAGTTTGAAACATTAGTAATAAAGCATGTGGTTTTGCTGATATTCCTGTTAATGAACATTTTCAGTGCATGTTCTGACTCAGGTTACGATAGCTTGCAAGAACAGAACTTTTTCATATCCCTCGGGGGTTAACTGCATTTCATCTATACTAATAAAAGGCAAAGCCCTCACTGACTCACTCACTGACTGACTGCCTCACTCATCACTAATTCTCCAACTTCCCGTGTAGGTGGAAGGCTGAAATTTGGCAGGCTCATTCCTTACAGCTTACTTACAAAAGTTAGGCAGGTTTCATTTCGAAATTCTACGCGTAATGGTCATAACTGGAACATATTTTTTGTCCATACACTGTAATGGAGGAGGCGGAGTCACGTATCGCGTCATCACGCCTCCTACGTAATCACGTGAACTAAAAACAAGGAAGAGATTTACAGCACGAGTCAAACGCGGGAACGAAGGTAAATGACGTTAATTTTTGACTGTCTTTTAATACTGTGTAAGCATACATATTAACACATGTGCAATTAAACGTGTGCATTTACGGGGGTGATTTCTCAGGCTTAAAAGCTCGCCTTTTATCAAACGCGGGGAACAAAGGTAACTGACGTTGTTCACTGTCTTTTAATACTGTGTAACCATACATATTAACACATGTGCAATTAAACGTGTGCATTTACGGGGTGATTTCTCAGGCTTAAAAGCTCGCCTTTTACTAAAAAGGTAAATGCAAAACTATTTTCAATCAGTTTAATGAAACGCTCCCGTTAAGGATTGCAATAACATATTCGCGAGATAAAAGAACGAAGTAGGGGGAAATGACGGAAGAGCCGCAAACAGCGAAGAGCAAAAAATTAATTAAACAATTGAGAAGGGAGAGAGTGAAGAATTCAAGCATGTTCATAAGGGAAACAAAGCACGGTGTAAAACGTAAGTTTAAATTAAGTTTATAGAAGCGCTCCCGCTGCGGATTGCAATAACATATTCGCGAGATAAAAGTTTAATGAGAAGACACGAGGTATAAACGAACCACACGCCGTGGTGCAACGTTAGGGGCAACAGTTTCAACCATTCTATGATCTGCTTCTCGCAACTGAAAGACGGCACATGGCGGATGTTAGCCGACTTGCTGACCGCAACATTAGGGGCTTCCACTCTGGCGCTGATGCCACATCTCAGTGCCAACACTTTCCAGACTCTACTTAAAAGACACGCCCTCCTCACTGGACAGTTAAAAAGACCAATCAAACTAACGATGACATCAAGTATTACCCAATCAAAAGTAGGAAAGGAGGCATCTTCATAAAATGCGTGTGGAATGATTTGCATGAGACGCTGCTTTAAAAAAAATGATAAAAAAAATACGGGAGAAATCCCGTCCAGTATTGATTCAAAACGGGACGCGCAATTTCATTCTCAAATGCGGCACGATTCTGTATTTTAAAGGACGGGTGGCAGCCCTACAGTGCCAGGTAACCACCCATACAATCAGATTGTGATTCAGACTAGGAATGCAATGAATGTAATTACCCCGATCTACATACAAGGCGAAAGTCTTGCAACATTCAAAGATGATGGTTTGGGATAAGTACACCATACAACATAAAAGAGCTTATGAAGCCTTGAACCGAAAAAAGCAACATCTCAGAGATCGTAAAAAAAAAAAATAGGAGGTAATGTCGTTTTACTCGCTGTAGATTTTATTCAAACATTACCAGTTATTCCACGAGGGAGACCAGCAGATGAACTCAACGCGTGTTTAAAATCCATGCTTCTCCCACGCTCGGTTATATGTCGCGTGTTCTCGGGTAGGTACACCAAAAAATGTATACATTTAAGCATGTAATGGACAAACAAAAAATGAGGTATACCCGAGGGCACTGCAGTAGTACTTAATCTAACTTTACTTCTTAAATGTTAATGTTTTACTGTTTAATAATTTATACGCTTCTTATATGTTGTTCAAATTCTTTTATCAAAATACCAGTGACAGCGCAATGCACGATAACATGGAGTGAATACACCATACGCATCCGCCCACGGCCGCCCTGGTGTGCGCAGATAGGAGTTGATTCTACAATAAAATAAAATAAACATAAAAAGAGTAATACAATCATCACCCATAAAGCGGATAGTAGACGTGACGTACTATATGTGTACCAGATTTCAAGTCAATAGGTGAAACGGTTTGCGAGCTACAGGTGATTTAAAATCCTGGACAGACACACAAATTGCCACGGTAGCAAATTACAGAAGAAGATTTTACTGTTTAATAATTTATATTTATATGAAATGTGCTTCTTATATATTACTTCATATTCTCATATGATAATGATGTTAATATTTATATTGATTTCTATGTTATTGAAACTGCATGTATGTGTGTATATGTATGTATATATATATATATATATATATATATATATATATATATATATATATATATATATATATATATATATATACTAGCAAAATACCCGCGCTTCGCAGCAGAGAAGTAGTGTGTTAAAGAGGTTATGAAAAAAAAAGGAAACATTTTAAAAATAACGTAACATGATTGTCAATGTAATTGTGTTGTCATTGTTATAAGTGTTGCTGTCTTTTATATATATATATATATATATATATATATATATATAATATACACACACACATAAACATTTATATACATATACATATATATACATATCTACATATACACATATCTACATATATATACACACATACATAAACACACACATAAGACTTATTGACTGAAACGGGCTTTCACGAAAACAGTTAGGGCTTTGCTACAGGATACACCCTCCACAAGTTAACCAAGTAAAAATAAAATATATATTTCTGTTTTATTTAAACCTTTTAAGTTCATATGCATAGCCCCATTTGGCTGTTTAATTTTTTTTTTCTTTCTTCAGTAATATTTAATCTCCTTAAAGAAAAAGAACATATCCATTTTACTTTTTTTGTATCTGTGTAGTAATATTTTAGTGTAAAAGAATAACCAGTATTTAAACCTTTTATGTTACTTTATACATTTATTTTACACAATGTTGAAAAATTAATAAGAAAGCTACATATTTTGGCAGCTGCTGCTTTCATTTTCAATGAAATGAAAAAAGCTCTCCAAGACAAAACGTCAATGAAGAAGAAACAGTTTGCACTATCTAAAAAGGAGAAACCCTCATTTATAAAAGTTTGTTGCAGATGACTTAACTGAAAATAAATGAATAGTTCCTATGTGTATAATACATATTTATCTATTTGACTTATGCCTTTATTCCACCAACTTACAACATCTGAAGTACAATTTGTTACATTACTTTTGTTTTTTGCAGCACAGGCAGGTGAAGTGACTTCCTCAGGGTCACACAGTGGTGTCAGTACCAGGATTTGAACTGACAAGCTCCGGGTTTGCTAAAATATTACTGAAGAAAGAAAAAAAAACGAAAATGGGCAAGTAGGGCTATGCATACAAATGTCCATCCATCCATTATCCAACCTGCCATATCCTAAATACAGGAGCCAATAAGTAGATATGTATATATACAGTATATATATATATATATATATATATATATATATATATATATATATATATATATGTGTGAATGTATGTATGTATATATCTATGTCTATATATATATATATATGTAGATATGTAAATTTGTATATGTATATATATGTTTATGTGGATGTGTATATACGTATGTATATGTAGATACTGTATGTGTATATGTAGATATGTATATATATATGTTTATGTATATATATGTTTATGTGTGTGTGTGTGCATATTATATATATAAAAGACAGCAACACTCATAACAATGACAACACAATTACATTGACAATCATGTTACGTTATTTTTAAAATGTTTCCTTTTTTTTTCATAACCTCTTTAACACATTACTTCTCCGCTGCGAAGCGCGGGTATTTTGCTAGTCTATGATAAAGTAAGTATCAGGTTTGTGAAAAGAATCTGTAGGGTTTTGCTGTGAACAGAATTAAAAGGGAGCAATTGCAGATTTTGTGTAATTGATAAGTAATATAACTCCGCCACCCGTTAGTCCCTTTACCCTGTCCTTTTCAGTTACATGTGATCTATAATGATGTGTTACTGCAAATGTCTCCAAATTTAAATCCAAAGGGTTTTGTATTTTTTGCATTTTCTGCCCTGAATGTGACTGAGCCTATAATACTGCACATGGGAGATTTTTAAAACTGCTGAGGTACCAAATATATCTTCAGATACATCTTTTGGCCTGCAGATTTTGTTTTGTTTTCTCTCTCTCTCTCTCTGTTGTTCTGGCTATTTGACCTTATCATTGTACTCCGATGTAGAGACCTTCAATATGGTATTATATATAAGGATGGCACTTTTCAACTAATTATATGTCTGTTATATAAGCTTATGGATGTATCTAATTGATTAATTGAATAAATTAATGAATTATTGTTACTTATTCATTGTTATTCTTATTTAATTTTGATCTTCTTGTAACTTTTGCTTTGGCATCTTGTAAGGCATTTTTAGCTACATTATTTGTACGAAAATGTGATATAGAAATTCTGTTGTTGCTATTGTTCAAATTCAAGGTTTATAGTGTAGCATTTGTATTTTATATGAATGTTTGGGTTTTTTTATCATTGCAGTTGTTACTTGTGCATATTTTTAATGTTTTATAGTGAGCGTAATTGGAAAAGTGTAAGTCTACTTTAAATGTATTAAGTCCTGTTATTTTGCTGCTGTTTGCTTCCAATGCTGCAGTTTTCATACACACCATAAGCAGGTGTGGGTTCAGTCGATTTACAATTCCGTCACAGGGCACAATTGCACACAGCCCACCTTCACTTACACCGGGATAATTTTGAGTTGTAATTTAACCTTGCCCGATTATCTTTCAAATGAAAAAATAAAATCAGTTTCCAGAGGTCCCTACACTTACCAGTATTGACGAATGCTTTATATTCCATTAAATGTGTAGCTCGAACTTGGTATTCTCATAGCTGTCAACTTCTGGCATATTTTTGCTTAATGAGATGACCATATTCAGTTACAGTTTCTGCATTTGACATGATCAGTGCATTTCTTTGTCATTTCTTTTTGTCTTTCATATTGTGAACTTGTTAAAGTTAATGTTCTATAAACCACAACCTGAACTTTTTTCTTTACAAGGGTAAAAATAACTACAACAACCTCAATTTGCTTGTGGATGAATTCAAGACTCACTGACCTTGTAGCATGTAAAAAGTAATGAGGACAGTGAGTGAAGATGACAAGTGCCATTCATACATGTGGGCATATTGTTTCAAGATTGAAAACAATATAGTTTACTTTTATTTTACTTATTAGTCAATCTTGTGAATAGTACCTACAATGATGAAAAATGATCCCTGTTTTTTCAGAATGCATGGTCCTAGTTTTAACATTTCTTGCATAATATTTTTTTCAGAATAAATTTTAGATAACATTTAAGTATTATTATCTTGTGTGGTTTATATATGCAAACTTTAATAAAGTTATTTAGACATCCAGCCTTAGTTATCTTTTTGTAACTATGTATTTCTAATGTTTAGGTCAATAGTTCTGCCATTATTGATCACATCTTTGCTAGTAAGATTGTGGTTGGTTCTGCTATCCCAGTCTATCATCTCAGAGACCTTATAAAAAGGTAATACATATATTTTTTTCATTAATTTAAGTTTTGGCAATAAAAATAAGAATATAGGTAATATATAGGGTGTCCATAAAGTCTGTGTGCAATTTAAAATAGTTGTAACTTTTTAAGTATATGTGATAGAGAGAATTCGTAAAAAGGATTAGAAAGCTTGATGTATCTAGTTTTTTTTTTTTGTCTTTAGAAGCTTTATTTTTGCCGTATTTGGGGAACTGAAAATCCACATGGGTCTGTTGAACATGAGATTCTTCCAAAGTTAATGTGTAGTGTCAGTCAGTCAGTCATTTACCAACCTGCTACATCCTAACACAGGGTCACGGGGGGTCTGCTGGAGCCAATCCCAGCCAGCACAGGGCGCAAGGCAGGAACAAATTCCTGGCAGGGCGCCAACCCACCGCAGGACACACACCCACACACCAAGCACACACACTAGGGACAATTTAGGATCTCCAGTGCACCTAACCTGCATGTCTTTGGACTGTGGGAGGAAACCGGAGCACCCGGAGGGCAGACACTGGGAGAACATGCAAACTCCACGCAGGGAGGACCCGGGAAGCGAACCCAGGTCCCCATATCTCCCAACTGCGAGGCAGCAGCGCTACCACTGCGCCACCGTGCTGCCCAATGTATAGTGTGCTTTGGGGAAAAAATCGAGTCATAGGGCCATTCTTTTTTGAAGGGTGTGTTGTTAATGGTGATAGCTATTTATAAATGCAAAATTATTTTTTTCCTAAAGTTGAATAATTAAGACTGATAGAGAATACAGTGCTTCAACAAGATGGTGCTCCTTGTCACTTTGCTTTGCATGTTTGACAGTTTCTACATGAGAAATTCCCTAACAGATGGATTGGATAAGGTGGACCATTTTCTTGGCCTCCACGCTTGCCAGATTTGAGTCCACTGGATTTCTTTTTAATGTGGAAATTAATGTTTATTCAACCAAACCTCGATCTTTAGAAGACTTGCAAGCGAGGATAACTGATGTGATTGTTGGTATTACTGAAAATCAGCTTGAAAATGTTTTCCAAGAACTACAGAATAATATTACGCTTTGTATTAGCAATGATGGTGGACATGTTGAAAATTAACAGGAACAATAAAAAATGCAAGTGTTTCTTGTTTCTAATCCTTTTTACAGATTCTTTCTATCACATATACTTACAAAGTTACAACTATTTTAAATTGCACACGGACTTTATAGACACTGTTATTTCAAATGTGAACACTCTTATAAAACTGTGAAAGACTATTCTTTGTTTCTCCATTCTGCCTGAAAACAGGAGGTTACATTTTGTTCTCAGCATTCACTGTAATCTATAGTATGTGCAACAAGGAACATAACATATCAGACCTATCATTTGTGGGTGTATTTCATTTACAAACTAGTCAATCTATTCATAGAACTAGTGTTTCGCATATTAAATCAATTGGTAAACTTTGTTGAATATCCTTCTTGTATATGTAGAGTGCTGCACTCAAAAGTAATTCACCTTCTATAGCAGAACATTCAACATGTAAATTGTGTCATACTTGTTTACTTGATCTTCGCAATACACCATTCTTTATCCAGTAACACTCCTAACTTTTATGGACTTAAAGGATGTGTCTGGTATTTTTCAATTTGAAGTTATTTCTTCATCAACATAGTATATATGCGTTTGCCATGTGAAATTGTGTTCTAAAATTAATTTTTTGCTATAAATAACAAAAAATATCTTGCCTGCTCTGCTGCTTTACAATAGACGGTATGGGGCATGGAGGAAAAGCTTAAAAACATCCCCTTTTCAGGCCAAGACAGTTGTGTGACCACAAAATAGATCTGTAAAAAATAATTTTATCGCATATTTCTGATGCTATTTTTCACATGGAAATTATGGAGTGGATTATTATTTTGCAGCAGAAGTGTCTTGCATCTTCTGTTCTCAGTTCATAAGGATAATTAGCTCTGCATGCTATGATATAGAAAGTGAATTTTGCATTCTTTCCTTTTAGAATTTATGTGTTATAGACTGGATTTCCTTAATTACCTTGGTGACAGTTAAAACAATGTTTGAAGTGTGGTGATCTATCAGGAATTCTGTTCCGATACATCTAAAATTTTTATTTAAGTTTTTATGTCATCCCATCCTTTTATTTTCAAACCTCTGATGAACACCAAGTGCCAGTCATGCACCTTACAGTTTTAAGATTAGCATTCCCTTTATCTATTTTGTGCCAAATCCACAGAGAATACGTATGAAAATAACTACCTTTAACTAAGTGATGTATTCTCAAATTGCCATAGAATCCTGAAGAGTTCAGAATTAATGGGGGGGGGGGGGGGGGGGGGGGGGGGGGGGGGGGGGTGTTGTGCACATCTACTTCAAACACTGATTACCTGTGCACTGAAATATAGAAAGTTCAAAATAACTGAGTGATGTTTAGTTCTTAAAAGATAGATAGATACTTTATTAATATATAAAAGAACTCTATTACAAAGTAAGCCTTAGAAGAAGAATCACATTGTTTTTTAAACGGCACACGCAAATCAGAAAAAGAACTGCTGCTTGAATTTTTTTATAGCTGCTTTTGTTTTCTCTAAAGAGAAGTAGCAGTTTAGCAAATAACACTAATTGTTTTGAAGTTTATAATTTAACAAGATGTTGAGAGCACAAAACATTTTAATGTAATCTTCTAAGTTGAGGTACTAAGTTAAAATCCATTTCCTTGAATTTTGAAATGAAGTCGTTGGCCAGTTAACTTCAAAATAAAACTTTTTTTTTTATTTTATTTTAATATAAAGCATGCTTCAGAGTCATCGAGCACAAAGAATTACTGCTGAAAATGCCTTGTGTAGTCCATTTTTTAGCATTCCTTTTGGTAAGTACATTGAATATCAATGCTCTTTGTTTAATGCTCTGTTTCTGTAAGATGCTTTTCTTTGGAATGTTGAAAGAGATTGTGGTTTATGAAGTAAACTCATGCAGACACTATGATGTACAATTTCCACATGCTGTGCTGGTTACTGTTCAGTCTGGTTTAGTTTTGTATAATGCTCTACCACCAGGGGTGTCAAACTCTGGGCCTGGAGGGCTGCAGTGGCTGCAGGTTTTCATTCTAACCCTTTTCCTAATCAGTGATAAGTTTTCACTGCTAATTAACTTCTTTTCCCTTCATTTTAATAGCCCTGCTTTTAATGATTCAGTCCTCTAAATTTATTCTTTTCTTCATTAAATGAGCCAAACAGAAATGAGACATGAAAGTAGCCAACAGATGAGCAGCTAAACTGGGATTTCAAACTCCAACCAATTTCACTCCAACCAATCTCTTAACGTGAAGCTGATTCTTGTTGTTAATTAAACCCATTATTTAATTCCATGGCTTGTTCCTGCTCTCATTCTGCCACAGCAGACATTTCCAAAACTGTTGATTTTTCTGTTTTTTCTAAGAACACCGTCAAAATGTTTTGGTGACCTGAGAGATCAGCCTTACCGAGACCATCACGTTTCTTTATTTTCAGATATTGTGTGATGGGCACAGGTGAGCTGGTCATGTGGCGGCTCGTTTTATGTCTCATTATTGTTTGGCTGCTAATTAAGGAAAAAGAGACAACTAAGGGGCCTGAGTCAAGTTAATTAAAATGAAGGCAAAATAAGATAATTAGCAGCAAATAAATGGTCACTAATGAAGAAGATGGTTAGAATGAAAACCCTGCGGCTCTCCAGGACCGAAGTTCGACACCCTTGCTCTACACTAAGCATAGCATCCAAGTTCTGTAACAGTTTCTCGGGTGATATACAGTTACAACATTACAGATTACAAAATGCATACACATGAATTTTTGTCTAAACACAAAGTAAAAGATAGAAGTTCCAAAATTAGTAAATGAATTGACCCTAAAAATATTTTAACGTAAACCACGGGTTTGATTCACAGTCCGTTTGAAACACAAAAACTGGCTTCCCACTCCGTCATGGGCATTCTTCAGCACAAGTCTGTGCTGGGCTGTCTAATCTGATGACGGAATCTTTCTTCCCTTTGTTTCCAAGACTCTCAGTATCTCAGGTGCCTTTGCCATGGCCACAGAAACAGCTTAGAAGTAGATTAGTGGCACCAAGTGTCACACTACATTACCAAGAAGAAAAACAGAATAGAGAAGGATTATTCTAATACTTACATTTTTGTACAAAAGACTGAAAAAACAAAGATGCACAACTAGTCAACAGCTCTAATCAGGGAATGCTAGATTTAAGTAACGAGTATTCATCCTGGATTTAAAAGCTGAGATCAAAAGGCACATCTCATACAAGCTGGCAGATTGTTCCACAGCTTTGGGTTCTTGTAGCTGAAAGCTCAGACTCCCACTATTATTTTGTTAATCCTAGTAATCTTCAGTAGTCCGGCAACTTGAGATCGTAATGCACACTTCAGTTATAATAGGTAAACAGGGGCTTGGCCATTTAAGGCTGCATATTTAAAACGGAGGATTTTGAAATCAGTCTTAAGCTTAACTGGAAGCAATTGTAGTAACTTAAAAACAGGAGGGTTTTGTTCTTATTATAATTATTGCAGCAGCTTTTGAATTAACTGTAAGCTGCATATGGAAACAGTTTGAAAACTCTGTTAATAACGCATTGCAATAGTCAATCCTGTACTAAGTAACAGTGTCATGCTTTTCAGTTGTAAAGTTAATGAGTAGCTTGCTAGGAAAAATGCTGCAAACCCTTAACTGAAGATTAATAATGAGTTTGATTAGTCCCTCATTTCAGCTGTCAAAATTATGTGTAGCTTTATATGAGCAGTTATTATTATTTTGTTACTGTGTGCCTTGTATATTATTGTTCACCATTTTGCAAAGTCTATGAGCATCCATGAAGTAAATTTGCATGAATTATCTTCAGTTGAAGCCAAAAGGTTAAATTTACCTTGACCTAAGATTTTCAAACTCAAATGTTTCACAACTCCACACTTGCCGTGTTACCATACATTCCCTTTGTTAGGACCATTATGGGACCTACTTTATTTCTAAAAGTGAAAGTAATAGGTAAGAGAGAGATTTATTTTTGCATTTATTTAATATGTCAGATTTTCATTACATCAAAACTTTACCTACACTGTGTTAGTATTTGGTGGCTTTACCTTTTAATTGCTTAACGAATCAGATGCTTAGGGTAGCCTTCCACAACCTTCTCACAATATGTGGCAGGGGTTTCACTCAGTGGCCCCTCACATGGACACGCTTTTTACAGTTCAGCCCACACATTTTCTCTGCAGTTTAGATCAGGCCTGGCCACTCGAGTCCTTTCAACTTGTCTTTATGGTCTGGTTTTGGGCTGCTCATAGTCCTGATTCATCATTGTATTTAATGGGAGTGGGTTACATATGGCTTGCAAAGTATTTCATGATTGGTTGTCATGGGCATTTTAAATAATGACATTACTCTGCTGTTGACCTCTGGTGGCAATTCTCAAAGGGGAATCGTCCTTACCCAGGATGATTGTCGAAGTGATTCTCCAAGGGGCAATCAGGATGACTGTCAATGGCAATTCCAAGTCTAGAAGATGCCCATCAGGGCAAAATTGGGTTGTGAGAAAAAAAGTTTAAGAAAGCGCTGCTTATTTTATTTGTTAAAAATTTGGAGAATGCCTGCCATCCTTATTCATCTGCATGTTAAATTTCCGACCCAAGTTTGAACTTTCTCACTGATGTCATGAGGTGTTGCTTCAGTATTTCGTGACAATACTCCTTCTTCATAATTTTCTCAAGTGCCCTGGTCCTTTCTTACCACCCCCCTATGCTTTCACAGGTTAGGATAGTGTCTTTGAGGCAAAAGCTCACCCTTCTTCTACCACACCTAGCAATGATTATTATGACGCGAAAAGTTCCATTTTAGTTTCATTTGACCAAAAACCACACCTCCAAAAGTCCAGGGGGCTAATGTATAATGTTTCGTGCGCCTGTTTCCACACTCACTTTGCGATGTATAAAAACTAATCTTGACGTAAAGCCATGCACATTCTTACGCCAGCATAATGGTGCACGGAATGGCCAAACTATTCCAAAAACATAGCTGCTTTACTGTTGTTACTTTCAGTGCACCACTCAGAATATTTGAACCCACTGTATCTGAGTGTGGAATCACAGCTGTACAGCAGCTGATTGGAAAGCTCTATGGCAGATTGTGTCAAAACCAAGATAATTAATGGGGGGGTACAGCTTCTAGGACACGTGGCCACAGCCATGGACACATTCTATTTGAACTGTTCCCTTACAACAAGTACTTCAGAGCCTTTCCTGTAGGGACCTCGCGGTTCAGAAACAGTTTCATCCCAAGAGCTATAAACGGACTCAACCAGTCCATCAAGTGCTCCTGGTAGAACTGTTTGTACTTACAAGTACAATCACCTCAACTGTAAACTAGCACTACAGTTGTAATATTGAACAACCTGAAGTACTGCTTTCTTATCGTATTGTTGTTGTTGTTTTATCATTTTATAGGAAGATAAGTGTATGAGGATGGGTATATTGAATCTCATTGTACCATACAATACAATAAAGAAATTCGAATCAATAGATGAGAGCATGTAATTTATAGATGATGATGATGACTGGCTTCTAAGTCGATTTAGATTTTCCAAGTTCTATCTTCTTCGAACTCTTGATATCATTTTTAAGATGAAATGCACTAAAGTGTGTATATTACATTATACAGATACATTTTTAACTTAATTTAAATAATTTGTACTGTTAAAAATTAAACGTGTTGGGACAGTGGTAGAAATAAGTTGGTGCCCGTTCTGGGATTGTTCCTGCCTCACACTATATACTTTCTGGGACTGGCGTGACCCTGGATGGCTAGATGGATGGAACAATTAAACATGTACTGTGAAGATGTTTCAGTGTCCCTTAAAAGTTATTAAGAATCGATGTTCTAAGCTTACAGATGGCTTGACATTTATTAAAGAGCTGATTGGTTACTTGGAGAAGGAAAAGGAAGGGCAGGAATTAGGGGTTAGTACGTTTGAAAGAGACAGTATTGCTGCAATAAATTATTTTTATCGAGGGTCACGCACGGCGCAGCAAGCATCTTGGCGGGAAGCAGGAACAATCACTGGAAGGGAGCGCCAGCTTGTCATTACCACTGTGGCACCGTTGTCACCATGTTTATACATAGCTTAAATTCCTATCATCATGAAATATCAAGTATACTATCTTGAGTATTTAAGGTTGTTCAGAGAGCTGTAATATCATGAATGTAAATGGATTCTGTGTTTTGTCAGCAAAGAGAAAGGCCCATTTAAGAAGCACGTAGTGATTCACGGCGCATAGAGCAACATAGAGGAACACATAGAATATGATTTATTTAACATGCTACTTTAGTTACGATGGGATTTGAGAAACTAGTAAAATTAAACGATTTTAAGATTAAGTTTACCTTAATGACAAAATAAACTACGTGACTAAAGTGGAAATTTCAAGATTAAAGTTGACATTTCAACCTTTTTTTTTCCCCACTGTGTCCCTATTTTTTTTTTGTCTTCCTCTGTACCCTAATATGCTCATATGTCGCTCAGACGGTAGGCCTATGACTTGCCTTTTCATGGCGACCCTTATATATGACCACATCTTTATTTTCGTGTACAGAGAGACTTTCTGAACTTGAACATTCGAGTTTTTCCCTTCACTCGATCAACTTTTGTTGTTTATACCACTGCTTAAACCAACATAATAGTACTTTTTTTTGCACTCCACTTGGTATTCGCTGAAATTTCTTCTGTTTTCCCTGTGATTTTGCCATTGTCTTTTTACAAGAATGCTAAACTTAAGGACTACTTTATATTCATTTGTATATTCAAAGAGGCATAATTTTGGGAGGAGCTCTGGGTCGGGTGGCAGGAGCATGCATGTACATTACATTTCACGGTGACCAGGATTTAGTAGAACAACTTTGAAGATGGTGTACGCGCAGACTTATGCATCTGGATTTTTTTTTGTGCGTATGAACATTGTGTTTTTGTTTGTACACCATGTTTTAGTGTGAATTCTACACACACACGTTATACATGAGGCCTCAGGTCTTTTTCTTGGTAATCATCTGCAAACTTCAGTCTAACCTTTTTTTTTTTTCCTGGAGTTATGGTCGTGGCAATGAAGGCATCTTTTACTGGTGGATGTAGATACTTTGGTTTCTAATGCTTCCTGTAACTCCTTCACCAGTTTATTTGTTGTTGTCGTCTTAGGGCTCAGTTGAACTTTTCTCAACAAAGGTTCTTTCATTCCTGGAATTAATTTCTGACTTCCTTCCTGAACGATGCAGTGTCTGTTTGGTCCCTAGATATATGTATTTGCATATAATTGTTTGTACATAAGCTTGTTGAGCCTTCAGTTATTTGGAAATTGCTCCCGAGGAGGAACTGAACTTGATAAGGTTCACAGTTTGCTTTCTGAGTTTCTTGTATTTTTCTAAATGCACCAAGGCATTGGCTGTAAAGGCAGGCCCTAAAATGCAAAAACAGGTGCACTAAACCAATTAAGACTTGACCAATTAGAGGCTTCTGAAAGTCATTATGTCAATTTCTATAATATTCCAGGCTGTCTAAACAGGCATTGGTGTATGTAAACTTTTGACCCACTGAAAAATCTGGTATTGTAAATAAAGGCTACAATAAATCTGTCTCATAGCTATTATGTTGATATTACCAAACTATGGTAATAAAGTTGATGTCCTGATTTACTAGGTATTAGTCTTTAGTCTAGGTATTATGTAAACGTTTGCACCATCTGTATATGCAACAACAGTTTAACAGCTGATATTTTTTTTTTGTCTTGGTTTGATATGATTTGGGGGGAAAATGATCTTTTCCTGTGACCTTTGGAGGTCAGAGTGCAGGGTCCAGCCATTGTATAGCACCCTGGAGCAATTTTTTCAGATTAAGGGCTTTGCTTAAGGGCCATCAAGGTAGGATTACCCCAGTCCCAACTGCTGTAATGGGATTTTGAACCATCAATCTTCCAGATCCCAGTGCAGATCCTTAGCAAACATTGCCATCACTCACGCCATAAGTCCTGGTTTTTGTCAACTGATTCTGATAGCTTTCAGATTTTATTCTTCTTGATCTTGCACACATACATGTATCCATTCTATTTCAGGTCTCCATCACAAATAAGTTGTGACTTTGTCATAAAATGTTTCACGTACATAGGTGCATTATTGGATAAACTGAAATGTGGGAGCAGTCAATAATCTACCAACAAAAGTTAATTGTGTGTATCATTTACATAACCAGATTTAATTCAGCTTCAAGCATCTGCTGACATTTTAAAATTCACATTAGATTTGCCGTTTAATTGATTTAGCATTCATCACATCCCAACAATCCTATTTGAATAATATGAGAAAAAAATGTCATTAATAATTGACAACTTATTACTTATTTTAGGTAATGACATTTCATTCTCCCCAAAGAGACTTTGTATATGAAGCTGCAAATTACATAGCAGTGATGAAGAAGGCAATAAAATGAAATGGTGAACATATAGGGGATTATAATGTTTAACTCAGTCCTAAAAAAAATTTGAACTAAAATCTAAAATATTTCTGATCCTGCAAATAACATACCTTAACTTATTTATTTGTCTTTTTCCTGAAGTACAGGTGCAATAATCTGTCTTTGGATAGTTTGTCAGTCTATCACAGAGCCAGTTTAGAGTTCCCATTTAATATTATCTGCACTTTTTTTGGGAGAAAATTGGGGAATCCAGAGTAGACCCTGTTTGGACAAGGGAGTACATGTGATTGGACTCATAATTCTTCACAAAAAGTACAACATCTATAAAACATAATCCAGTGTTACAGCTACATTGGTGGTGGTTTATTAGTCCGCATTTACTTCAGAAACCTTTATATAATCTTTTAGTTTAAAATATCTTCCAGCATTTAAAACTGAAGCACTCTGTCAGTTCTTAATAAATTTGGTGAAATACTAGTTTATAAACTTTATGCCAATTTAACAGAAACATCCATCCTTCTTCCTAACCTCCTATCCGGGGTCACGGGGAAGCTGGAGAGTATCCTAGCAAGAATAAAAGCACAAGGCAGGAATGACACCTGGACAAGGCACTAGTCCACTGCAGAGTGAATGCACACACAGAGGCCATTTTAACAATGACAGTTCACCTCACCTGCATGTCTTTGGACTGTGTGGTGTAATCCTTAACACCCAGACGAAACCTACGCAGACACGTGGATAACATGCTAACTCCACACAGGGAGCACCCTGGATGTAATCCCCTGTCTCTTTGTCATGAGGCAGCAGTGCTACCACTATAATACTGTACCACCCACCCCTTAATAATGATAAATTATATTTATAGAGTATTTGTAACTATTCAGCATGCTTTACGCAGACAATGGAGAGTTGCTTTAATAACCACCAATGTGCACCATCCACCTGGAATGATGCGATAGCAGCCAATTCTTGTGCCAGTACGCTCAACCGACATTAGCTATTAGGTGGTGAAGGGTTGCGAGAGATAGTTAGTCAATAAGAGACTGGGGATGATAAGGGGGCCAGAATGACCAGGCTGTGGTGGGTAATTTAGCCCGTACATCAAGGTACATCCTACTCTTTTCGAAAGATGCTCAAGGATCTTTTATAACCACAGAGAGTCAGGACCCTTGTTTTACATTTCATCTGAAAGACGGCACCATTTTTTTTTTCGTCACAGCATTCCCATCACTTTACTGGGACATTGGGATCCACATACAGACCACAGGGTAATCGCAAACAGATGGCCTCACCAATATGTCTTCCAGCAGGAAAAAAGTTTTCCCTGGTTGGTCTCCCATTCTAGTACTGGCCCGTGCCCAATCATGCTTAGCTTCAGGTGGATTGCCTGTTGTGAATTGCAGGCAGTATGGCTACTCCCTTAACAGAAACATTTAGGATGAATTTTGTGTCAGAGCTTTTGAAATGATTGGAAAATTTACAGTGCAAATACTGCATTATGATTAGTGAATAAATAACGATTTATGCATATGATTCAATGTAATATAAGGTTGGGTAACTTTTGCTTATGTTTCTGTTTAGCTGCTGGAAAGTGGAAGAATTTGATGTTAGAACAGCAAAAGGAGCCTTCTATAGAGTTAAAAGTAGAAAACCTTAGTCATTGAATAGCTTGCATTCTCCTTTGAGATGACTGGATATTTGAAAAATCAATTCCAGCAGGTGATATTTAATAAATATAGGAGGTCTGCATATACCCATCATAGATGTTCAATGCTGTTTATTTATATGTATGTATGTGTGTAGGTGTGTGTGTGTATATAAAATCTTTGTATGTGTTATATATGCTTGTCATTAGTAGTAGATCAAATATTATAAGCAAATCATGATGTAAAGGAGGAGAAAACTAATTTTTATATTTCTGAAGTGTAACTTTCTACGGCAGGTTATGTTGTTTAAGCGTATTTTTCTTTTCTTTTCTTTTCAAAATTCCTTCCTTTCTCAGTGATTTGACTTAAATGCTATGAAGGTTTCAATTTTCTAGACCAGTGTTAACAAAGAAATTACAAAATTAAAGCTTTACCATTGTATACCTCTAGAGGTCAGTGTTCATTTAAAAATGTAAACCTCATCATAGACTTTTACAGTGCATCCGGAAAGTAATTCACAGCGCATCACTTTTTCCACATTTTGTTATGTTACAGCCTTATTCCAAAATGGATTAAATTCATTTTTTTTCCTCAGAATTCTACACACAACACCCCATAATGACAACGTGAAAAAAGTTTACTTGAGATTTTTGCAGATTTATTAAAAATAAAAAAATTGAGAAAGCACATGTACATAAGTATTCCCAGCTTTTGCCATGAAACTCAAAATTGAGCTCAGGTGCATCCTGTTTCCCCTGATCATCCTTGAGATGTTTCTGCAGCTTAATTGGAGTCCACCTGTGGTAAATTCAGTTGATTGGACATGATTTGGAAAGGAACACACCTGTCTATATAAGGTCCCACAGTTGACAGTTCATGTCAGAGCACAAACCAAGCATGAAGTCAAGGAATTGTCTGTAGACCTCCGAGACAGGATTGTCTCGAGGCACAAATCTGGGGAAGGTTACAGAAAAATTTCTGCTGCTTTGAAAGTCCCAATGAGCACAGTGGCCTCTATCATCCGTAAGTGGAAGAAGTTCGAAACCACCAAGACTCTTCCTAGAGCTGGCCGGCCATCTAAACTGAGCGATCGGGGGAGAAGGGCCTTAGTCAGGGAGGCGACCAAGAACCCGGAGGTCACTCTGTCAGCGCTCCAGAGGTCCTCTGTGGAGAGAGGAGAACCTTCCAGAAGGACAACCGTCTCTGCAGCAATCCACCAATCAGGCCTGTATGGTAGAGTGGCCAGACAGAAGCCACTCCTTAGTAAAAGGCACATGGCAGCCCGCCTGGAGTTTGCTAAAAGGCACCTGAAGGACTCTCAGACCATGAGAAAGAAAATTCTCTGGTCTAATGAGACAAAGATTGAACTCTTTGGTGTGAATGCCAGGTGTCATGTTTGGAGGAAACCAGGCACCGCTCATCACCAGGCCAATACCATCCCTATAGTGAAGCATGGTGGTGGCAGCATCATGTTGTGGGTATGTTTTTCAAAGGCAGGGACTGGGAGACTAGTCAGGATAAAGGGAAAGATGACTGCAGCAATGTACAGAGACATCCTGGATGAAAACCTGCTCCAGAGCGCTCTTGACCTCAGACTGGGGCGACGGTTCATCTTTCAGCAGGACAACGACCCTAAGCACACAGCCAAGATATCAAAGGAGTGGCTTCAGGACAACTCTCTGAATGTCCTTGAGTGGCCCAGCCAGAGCCCAGACTTGAATCTGATTGAACATCTCTGGAGAGATCTTAAAATGGCTGTGCACCGACGCTTCCCATCCAACCTGATGGAGCTTGAGAGGTGCTGCAAAGAGGAATGGGCGAAACTGGGCAAGGATAGGTGTGCCAAGCTTGTGGCATCATATTCAACAAGACTTGAGGCTGTAATTGCTGCCAAAGGTGCATCGACAAAGTATTGAGCAAATGGGATTTCTCAGTTTTTTTATTTTTAATAAATTTGCAAAACCCTCAAGTAAACTTTTTTCACATTGTCATTATGGGGTGTTGTGTGTAGAATTCTGAGGAAAAAAATGAATTTATTCATTTTGGAATAAGGCTGTAACATAACAAAAGGTGGAAAAAGTGATGCGCTGTGAATACTTTCCGGATGCACTGTATTTCTCCCATGTGCTGGCCATTGCTTACTGTATATGTTGAGGTAAATTGCTATTTGAAGATGTATATTTACGAACATTTTAAAAAGTGGTTCTCGGGAGCTGCCAAAAATACTTTGTTTGCATTATTTTTATTATTAATTTTATTGTATATAATTAACGTTGACATTTGTATGTAACAGATGATGTTAGTTTATTGAGCAAGTTGATATCAAAAAATAAAGTCTCTTGAACAGTATATTAAATTACTAAAAAGACTGGCATGCTATTATTGTTGGGATAAAATGACAAAGCTTGTTTAGATTAGTATGCTTCTTTTGCCGGTTGTGATTGTGTTAATGTTAAATACTCAGTCTTTTTATACTTCACAGTCTAGCATTCTGATCTAACTTCTTTAGTTTACCATTCCAGAGTCCCTACACTCCTGCCTTTTCATGACATGATGTTGTGTTAAGTGTAAAGCTGAGTAGGTTTAAGAATGCATAATGGATTTCTGTTTTACTATATATTTTTAAATTTCTTTTCAAGCACCACATATTGAAGATTTGGTTATGCTTCCCTCACCTGTTTTGAGGTTGTTAAATGTAATTGATGAGCGCCATCTTCAGACTGAAGAAGAGTATGAAGGTTAGTATTTATCTGTATGGAGAAATTTCATGAATATACAGGTGAATATTTTATCACAAGTTGCTTCTAGAAAGATAGGGAGTATGTAGGTTTATGGCTACAGGTTTTCATTCAGTTTAATTTCATTAGCATATTCGTTTAGCATACCTCCCTTATTTCATTAGCTTTCCACTTTCCGTTTTAGTCCTGTAATCAGGAAGAGACCCCTAGTAATAAAGTTAACTTTTCCATTATCTTTTATTCCTTTTCTTGTTTTAGATGTTGTTGAAGACATGAAAGAAGAGTGCCAAAAGTATGGAGTTGTGGTTTCTCTCCTAGTCCCAAAGGAAAACCCAGGCAAAGGCCAGGTAAAAAGTGGGCTGGGACTGCAGGTTAAATATATTTCATCCAAGCACTTAATTTAGTGAGTCGCATCCTTGAACAAGTATTGTATTATAAATGTACCACTGCATCCACAGACTTTTAAAATTTTTTAAATCAAACTTTATTGTGGTAATCAATGTATAAACTTCTCATTTTATTGGATAAGCTCTCATGATACTGAGACGCTACTGGGAGCAGCAAGCTGCAGTTATTGCAGCTGTAACAAGAAGCGGACGTGAGAATGACTGCTCAAGGCAGCAATGCACATTTCATGATACTGATTCAGAAATAGGCATGCAGGACTCATACAGCAGTGGATGTAGTTTTGCTCTCAATAGCAGTCCTCTAGTTTGGCTGAGATAGGAAACTGCCAAATACACAAGGCTCACTTTTCTGGTCAGGTCATATGTTTGTACCCAGTGAGTACAGCAGATATTTGCAGAGCACAGAGGTTTGAACTTCTTGCAGAATGTTTTTTCAGTTCTATTTAGATCCAGTCAGCACCCAGAGCTAATGGGTCAGTAAGGCATTCAGGCAGGAAAGAGAATGACTGCCAGTGGTGGAACAATTTTGTAACTTTATAGGTTTATAGACTCACTAGCTGTACCCTGTGGCTTCACCCACATAGTAATGAAACAGGACAAACTTTAAAAATCAATAGATGTTGGCACTATATCTGATCGTGTTCAGCTCTGACGGGAAAGCATTCCCTACGTGGGGATAAAAGCACATGGCTGTGATATCTCTGGCAATCATCAGCTACCCTCTAAAATACATGGAGCTCTGACCTTTGTCTCTCAAAAACGTCAAACGTTACTCCTTAACAATCTGTAGATGATAATGTCTTTCTTTTGAACAAACAGGTATCGCTAGCTAAGCGGAGGCAAGGTGCACTCCAACACGTGGAGAGACGTGGACTAACTTGAACAGAGGCTGGCGAGTGAATGACGAGGGCTTCGCTCCCGCACTCTTGGCCCACAGCCAGTCTGTCGGATTTGTATAAATACATCGGTACCGTAAGCGAATTATGGATCTTAGTGCATTGAGAGAAGTCGCAAATTCATCCGGAATGTTTAAGCAAGGGCGGCACGGTGGCGCAGTGGGTAGCGCTGCTGCCTCGCAGTTGGGAGACCTGGGGACCTAGGTTTGCTACCCGGGTCCTCCCTGCGTGGAGTTTGCATGTTCTCTCCGTGTCTATGTGGGTTTCCTCCAGGTGCTCCGGTTTCCTCCCATAGTCCAAAGACATGCAGGTTAGGTGGATTGGCAATTCTAAATTGGCCCTAGTGTGTGCTTGGTGTGTTTGTGTGTGTCCTGCGGTGGGTTGGCACCCTGCCCGGGATTGGTTCCTGCCTTGTGCCCTGTGTTGGCTGGGATTGGCTCCAGCAGACCCCCGTGACCCTGTGTTCGGATTCAGCGGGTTGGATAATGGATGGATGGATGGAAGTTTAAGCAAATTATAGAAAACAACCCGATCTAAATTTTCTTAGCGAGCACCTATGGGCCAAGGGTAACCTACATTCCAAATTTCAAGTCCCAAAACCTCATGGTTCGGGAGATTTTGTGATGAGTGAGTTAGTGGTATTTGGCTTATATACATATACACATATACACTGCCTGGCCAAAAAAAAAGTCGCCACCTGGATTTAACTAAGCAAATAGGTACGAGCCTCCTATTGGATAATTACTGCATGGGCGATTATCTTTCAGCTGGCAACAAGTTATTTAACCCCAACTGCTTCTCATTTCTTAAACAACCATGTCAAAAGACAAATCTCGTGGTCGTGGAAAAGATGTTAGTCTGTTTGAGAAGAGTCAAATCATTGGCATGCATCAAGCAGAGAAAACATCCAAGGAGATTGCAGAAACTACTAAAATTGGGTTAAGAACTGTCCAACGCATTATTAAAAACAGGAAGGATAGTGGGGACCCATCGTCTTCGAGGAAGAAATGTGGCCGGAAAAAAATCCTGAATGATCATGATCGGCGATCACTTAAACGTTTGGTGAAATCAAATCGAAGAAAAACAACAGTAGAACTCAGGTCTATATTTAATAGTGAAAGTAAGAGCATTTCCATACGCATAATGCGAAGGGAACTCATAGGGATTGGGACTGAACCACTGTGTAGCCATAAGAAAACCACTAATCAGTGAGGCAAACCAGAAAAAAAAGGCTTCAATTTGCTAGGGAGCATAAAGATTGGACTCTGGAGCAATGGAAGAAGGTCATGTGGTCTGATGAGTCCAGATTTACCCTTTTCCAGAGTGATGGGCGCATCAGGGTAAGAAGAGAGGCAGATGAAGTGGTGCACCCATCATGCCTAGTGCCTACTGTAGATTGTGATCTTGGTGAAAAATTAATGCAACACTGGATGGAACTAAATCTTGTGACATTGCAGAAACTTATCGAAACAATGCCACAGCAAATGCGTGCTGTAATCAAAGCTAAAGGCGGTCCAACAAAAATTAGAGTGTGTGACCTTTTTTTTTGGTGGCAACTTTTTTTTTGGCCAGGCAGTGTATATAATATATATATATATATTTTATAGATTATTGTCATGTGTACAGAATACAGTAAAGTTCTTACTTGCATGCGCTAATTAAAATGCAACACAGCATATGTCAGTGCAGTGCAAATATTTTATGTTAATGCTTAAAATTGTTTTTTAAAAAAAAAAAGTAAAACCTTTTAAAAACATATATTAAAAGCTGCGTATTTGGACACTAATTGGAATTTTTCATTATTTTGATTTGTGAATGCATAATTAACAGTAAACATAAACAGTACATTTCTTATATGACCATTTCATATTGAGTGATTATTTTGTCATGAAGCCTGATGTGCAATATGAATTTTATCGAGTCCTAAGTGCATTGTCTCATGCCAAGGGTTAACATTACATCTTGACACTGTTCCTGTTTCCATCTTCATGTTGTAATTGAAAAAGAAAATTATTAAGAAGTATTTGAATGTATTGACTTGCTTTTAATTTAACTGTAAATTTCATTAAAAAAACTTCCTGTGTTGCAGGTTTTTGTTGAGTATGCAAGTGCTGGTAACTCCAAAGAAGCCCAGAAGATGCTAACTGGAAGAACATTTGATGGGAAGTTTGTTGTAGCCACCTTCTATCCTTTGAGTGCCTATAAGAGAGGATACTTGTATAAAACCGTGCTTTGACTAAGTTCCTTAAGTTGATTGGGATCGTTTTGCTTTTGTAGTATGGAAAGAGGTTCTCACCAAAACCTTTATATTACTGAAACCACTGCTAAATATCTAAATGTTTTCATATTTGGAAATGTTATGAGAATATGAATAGGTAAGAAAATTACCACCCCTTAGATGAAAGCCAAAGAGAGCCATCAGTCTTTAATCATGTGTGTCCAGTTTACTTTTTACATAAGAAAATTAAAATTCAGGGTCGTCTCCTCAGGTAGATGAAGCAGGCAGAAGCATATTGTTGTTGGCAGGTCATAAAGTAACAGGGTGTATCACTTTTTTCTTTTTCTTATTAACAGACTTCCTGTATTAGCACATATCTACCCAGGTACTTTGGTGAACAACTTGAAAAACTCAATTTTAATCCTGTGGATTCTTAGTTGAAAAAGTCGATATTCATCCTATTTATTCTCAGTGGATCTCTAGAATCATGCTGGCACTGAGAATTTTGTAGCAGTTTAAAATTATAGTTCGTAATATAACTTTCTGTTGCCTTGTAGACAGTAGATTCAGAAAAAAGTAATTGGTATAATGAGGAATTGGGTTACATATACAATAATATATAGGGTTATATATACAGAAATAATGCAATCACTGATACGAAGAAGAATCTGTATACAATTTATTGGCTCTGGCAGCAATTTGCCAGTAATGTACAAACAACTGTGTGTGTGTGTGTGTGTGTTTAGACATGTATGTACAGTATGCACTATTATGAGCTTATGAACAGGAGCAGTTGTATTTTCTGCAATTGATCATTCGTGAAATAGAGTTAGTATTTTTAATGTTCTTTATTGGTAAATAATGTATTTTACTAAAAAAAGAAATTGTCACCTTTAAGCATGAGCAGAGAGATGTTTTTGGTAAAGGTGATTTGTAAGTACATGCTATAATTTACATTGCAAAACATACAAAAAAAGGACCAAATGATTGTAAAAATTAAAGTTGGAAGAAGCAGATGTTAACAAAACAATTTCCACTACGTCCTTAGAATGTAATTGGTTGTACAGATTTGTAGATCACATTAAATTGTATACACTGTACATTTTAATGTGATCCACGAATAGCCGCCTTTTCCAGTTCTTTGTTTATGTAGTCCAGTCATATCACAGTATTAGGTAGAAGTCGTTTTCAGTCTCATTTTAGAATATTGCTGTAGGGTAATAGCCATTTTGATTTTAGGTAAAAAATTAAAATAAAAATTTCAAAGCATTAGCATGACAATGTAATCCAAAGATATTAACAATACTACAGCTTAATGACCAAATAGGTATACTTTTAATTATATGCACATTGTCTGTACAATTCATCCAGAGACTCCTGCCGTTTAAAGAAGTTGTGATTAAGAACAAAGTTTTCAAAATACTTGGTCTCTCTGGGTAAAAGCAGAAAATATTTCTGTTTCTAACATAATATTTAACATTCTGTACTGTTTACATTTAGCAACAATCTTGTTTTAACTTTACATTTTTGCTAAGTACCACTTAAATTTAGATTGCTTAATGGTGGTACACTTTGTAGCTGTTTCCTGTTTGTCCAAAGTGTAATGAAATTGGACTAATTCCAAAAATCTAAAAACTACTGCATATATTTTAAAATCCAATTGTTTATCTGTTGACTTGGAATTTACATGTGTTGGTTTGACCGTAGCATTTTAAAAATATTTTAAACTGTGTGTGAAAAGTGGCCTACAGTTGGCAAATGAGGATTGTTAGCAAATATTGTTTTGTTTATATGGCACTGCTGACTGTCCTAGCATTTTGCTAATAGCTTTAGTATAATTCATTCTGTATAATAAATGATACATGTTTTAACATATTTTTTAAGTTTGTAAGGAGCCGTGAACTTGAAATATAGACATGAATGTTGTACCTTTTTATTTTTGAGACCTTACTATCCGCTGTTGCCTCCACCCTTCAGGATGAATTGTGCATGTTACTTGTCATTGTACAGATGTTAATGCAGCTGCTTCACAGTCTGTGAAATTTGAATGTTCTCCGTTTTGTAGAAGTAGCTCTTTTCTCAAGATATTCCTGTTTATTCCATCACCTGAACAATGCTCAAGAGAAGTTATGTTAACTGGTCAGTGTAATTTGGCATGTTAAGCAAATATATAGGAGTGTGCCCAGCAATGAACTGGCAGCCCCAGCTATTGTTTCATTCCTGCTTTGTATTTTTCCAGCAGCTAATAGATAAAGTGAACTCGGAAAATAGCGGGATACATTCATTCGGCAAAATCATAGATTGAAAGTGTTTTTTCAAACAGAGAAAAATGTGTAGCTTACCTTTTCAAAACTGTTAAAACATAAATAAAAAAACTAAAGCACAAAATGCATTCATAATTAAAACTGCGCACAAGAAAACACCATGTATCTGTAATGTTAATTGCCTGAATCTCTGAATATCCTGTAAATCCTTTGATCCTTGTGTTTGGAGCCATTAAGTATGAATGAGTAACACTTTGAAATTCATAGAATGAACGTCATTTCTGAAGTCTTTTTGTCTGTTTCCTCATTGTTTTTAACCTCTTTAACTAGAGGTAGTCGCACCTTTTATTATCTTTTGATTCTTTCCTTTTTCATGGCATGTCTTGCAGCTCGTCATAGTCCATTTCTTCACTTCAAGGGCTGTGTTTCCCAATAAGTCTGATACAGTGCACCTTTTCTTTAGTCAGCATCCTTTGGGAAATATCACATGAACATTAGGATTAAACCAATTGTCAAATTCTAGATTACACTATAACACACATTGTGATGTTAATGGTACTGTGTAATGTTATAATTAAGGATCAGTTTGTAAAGCCTATCCTTCAATATTGTTGCATTAATAATTAAAATGATAGAGAATGATAGCAAATTATAAAGCTTTCCAGACCTTGAATACAAGCCTTGCTGTATACAGATACTCAGCCATAGAAAGGATCATGGCAACAGCATTTTATTTATATAGCAAATTTTCTTGCAAATGATGTAGCTCAAAGTGCTTTACAAGATGAAGAAAGAAAAAAGAAAAATAAGATTAGGCAATACTAAGTAACAAAAAATAAAGGTGCGATAATCAGGGAGGACTGGAAACGGAAGCAAAAATTTCAAAATACAGTGGTACCTCTGGTCACAATCGTAATTCATTCCAAAACTCTGCACGCGACTTGATTTGGTTGCGACCCGAGCATAATTTCCCCATAAGATTGTATGTAAATACGATTAATTCATTCCAGACCGTATGAACTGTATGTAAATATTTTTTTTATTTAAGATTTCTAAGCACAAAAATAGTTAATTATACCATAGAATGCACAGGGTAATAGTTAACTAAATATAAAAACATTGAATAACACTGAGAAAACCCTGAACAACCGAGAAAACTAACATTGCAAGAGTTCTTGGTAGACCAAGTTCGCGCTAGACCCTTACGAACTATTTGTACAAGATCCTTACGAACCGCTCATTGTAAACACTTTTAAGCACAGGGAAAAAAAATCAAGTTTAAAAAATCCTTAATTTATAAAAAAAAAAAAAACTATCCGTAAACCACCAAGAAAACTAACCTTGCATGAGTCGAGTTCTTGCAGAGAAAATGAGAAGTCATTGACGCATACAAACCGGAAGGCCTCCAGTGTTTTTGTTTGCCACCAGAGCATGTGGTTGTCAGCAGATGCAAACTTTTTTATCGTAACTCGATTTGTACGTGTTCAGAAACGTTCATGACCAGAGGTTCTACTGTAAATCTCATTACATATGGAACAAAACTTGATTATCCTTTTTAGAAAATGAGGAGAAAATTTTTAAACTGAATATTGTGCTGTGAAAAGTCTCAATGTATATAATACATCATTGTCAATTCTAAGAAGCAGTGGCATGGCTAGACCTGTATTTTAGGGAATGGAAAGTTGGTTCCCCCTTCAGATTTTTTTATAGGGAGTGTGTGCTTTTTTGTGATTATTTTAATGACATATGTATGTGGTTTTTAGGTGTCATATTAGGTTCTTCTACATGACTCTGACCATGTTGGGATGTATAGTGTAAATGCTATTGCACAAGGCACAATAAATACTGTGACACTAGCTTTGCTCGGGGGAAGTGAGGATAAAACCATAGAATTTTTTTTTCCTTGTAGCCTAACAAAACCTAATTGTTACATACCGATCTGTTAACTCTTGATATAAATGTAACTAAAATTAGTATACAGTATTTGCATGTATTTACACAAATAATATATATATATATATATATATATATATATATATATATATATATATATATTAGCATATGGCAGGCATATGTTTGAGATTGAAGAAATGTGTTTATCAGTGGTCATCAGTTGTCCCACTGAGCAGTGATACAGTAGTGTAATATTAAAACATGACTGTTTTTTTTAAATTCATCTGTATTTCCACCACCTTTAAGTTTACATGATGTGGAAAATACTTAGTTTTATATTCCTTACTGGCCATCATTTCATAAGCATTTAGGTAGTGAACTTGCTGGTAAATATTTCCTAGTCTCAGTTCAATGATGGTGAGAGAAATATACCCATTAAAAGTTAATGACTGTTTATTTGTAACTTTGGGAACCATGAGATACTTGGTATGCAAATACTGTATACTGTATTTAAAAAAAAAAAAAAAAAATTTTCGAATTATTTTGTAATATTACAAGTGCAGGGAGCATATTAATGGAGGTACAATTTATTAAAAAATGAATAGAATTTATTAAACATCAGTTACTTCCATGTGTTTCTTTAGAAATATTTCAGATGTATTGGTCACTCACTAACGGTCAAGTGACCATTAAAATTACACTTGAATGCAATTTCAAAAGCATGTGCAATAAGCTGACTTTAAAATGGTAAACATAACATTCCTTTTAGTCCAGTTCAGGATCGCAGGAGCTAATAGTATGGTGTGCAAGGCAAGAAGTAGCCCTCTGACAGGATGGCAGTCCATCACAGAACTCACCTACGCACAACACCCACACTCGCAGGAGGTGGGAAATTATGTTTATTCATTTCAAGCTGTGACAGCCTGCTCATCTTAACTTTGCATGTGCCATCTGACAAGGTTTTAGACCCAGATGGACACCCATTGTTTTTGTGTTTACAGTGATTTAAAATCTTGCACCCTGTATTGTGCACTACTAATTAATTTAGCAGCAGATGACCACAGGACTGAGTAATTTTCTCTTTGTAGCAGTCCTTAAGCGGGTATTTGGCTAGAATTTTGCTTTGCCTTAGGAAATGTTCTCCATCTTAGTTAAACATGTTTTTCTGACTGTGCTATTCTCTCATTTGAACTTTGAAACATAGAAAGTTATGATTTATTCAGGCCAATGTTCTTTCTTGTGGGCATGCAGTGTAAAGCATTAGTATTCTGTTGATGGTGTGTGTTTTAAGCTGCTGTCTCCTTCAAGAGCCTTTGAAAGCTGACATTTAATTTATCTGCTTCTTCAGCCTGTAGAATGCCACCGGATACCTTTTTTAACTCCCCAATCAATAATGTTCATGTGGTTTGTTTATTTTAGCTCAAACTGATAATATACAGTCTGATAAATTTTCAGTTTGAGCAGAGCATATTTTGTTGGCAGGTTTAGAAAACATTTCTGTTTAGCCTGGAGGAGTGATGTCATTCCTGTAGCAAACAAGCAACTGGTTTAATCTAATATGAATGTTAGAACAATCTGAACTCTCCAGGTTTGACAATATTTATAGCATCTCTGGTACTCAGCATTTCAGAAAATGAACTGAATGTCAACATGGAATGGAAGAAGTCTTTCCTTTTATTTGTTGTTTTTTTAAGATTGACAATCTTGATCTTAAGCTACTTCAAAAAGAAGCAGTAGCTTGCTGCCTCGTTAATGGTCCAATACATATACTGTATTTGAAAGTGTGATGGCAGGAATAGATCTGTTTTAATGTAGATTTGAATTGTCTTACACTTTTTAGACTTTGCTTCTAAACGATCATAATGCTGCTGTATTTTTTTTCCATCATTTACTCTATTGAGATGAGCTTTTTTGCCTTTTATAGACAAAGAACATTGTGTACTTGATGAAAAACAATTTACTTAGCAATAAGTTAAACATCTCTGCAACAGCCGTATTTCTTTTGAAAAATCAAATAAAAGGGATGACAAGAAGTTCTTTTTGTGTATGTGTTTATCCTCTTCAGGCACATGGTTCACTCAAGAGCTTGTAAATTACAGAAAGTAACTCAAAAGTATGTATTATGAAAAGTCTAGATTAAAAAAAAAAATCAATTTTTTGTGTAGTAAGAGAGTGAAACATTTGCAAGACTTCGGATATATCCTGAATTTTTCTTCAAAAAGCTTTAGGAGAAGTCCATAGTTATTGGTGCGGTTTTAACATAATGTTTTAAGAAAAATGACATGCCAAGAATACATTAGGAAATGTAATGTCAGCAGATTTTTGCTTAATTAGAAGCCAATCTTTGCTGATAACATAGCTTATTTTATTGTATGAGCCTCACACTATAGTATGCCCTGAATCACATAGAGTGGAGGAAACCGATTTGAGCAACTGGCTAATCGAGGAAACCAGGGCAGTGACTTGTTAATGTTTTCATTCTGCTATCTCAGGCCTTTCTTATATTGTAGATTTTTTCCATTTTGGGGATATCCAGTCCTAACACAGGGTCACGGGGGTCTGCTGGAGCCAACACCACTAGGGACAATTTAGAATCACCAATGCACCTAACCTGCATGCCTTTGGACTGTGGGAGCAAACCGGAGCGCCCAGAGGAAACCCACGCAGACACGGGGAGAACATGCAAAATCCACGCAGGGAGGACCCGGGAAGCGAACCCAGGTCTCCTTACTGCTACCACTGCGCCACCGTGCCGCCCCTTTTTAAATATCCATTTCTTTCTAAAACTTTTTGTTAAAACCGCTACTTCATGATGAACTAACACAGCTGTAAATGTACAGTTAAATGATGACCTACGGGTTCCTTGGTCATTTGTATCATGGTGTTCATGGTGTACTTTTTTTTAGCTGATTAAGAAATCAAGAAGCATTTACAAACAGTGCAACTGAAAGAACCAATTAAGTTTTGAGATTATTAACAAGTGAATAATATTTAGTAAAGCACAAGAATGTTGTTTGAGTAATAGTTGCTTTAGCTGCAATATTTGGCTTTTAATTAAGAAACTGGGTTGGAACAAAAACCTGCAGGTATTGCAGCTCTCCAGGGCCAAACTTGAGTACCCTAATTTAAATAATCTCTGCTTTGGGCCATATTAATTCTTAAGTAAGCTTCATAAACTTTACACTTCATTATGAAGACAGAGACATTATGATATAACTGCTATTAGCCCATTCAGCTTATGGTTAATTTTTAGATTGCTTACATTTGTTTAAGCTGCTTTAATTCCAAAATTCCTTCCAATTGAAGGGCAGCATTTCCAAGTATTGCTGGTGTAACTGTTTCTATTTCTGTCCATCAGTATACACTAGAGTGGTATTTTGTCAATTTATCGCAAAATATGCTATATGTAGTGCAGTGTCGTCAGAAAAATAACTAAAGACATGCATTAAAATGCAGTGTTATTAAAGTTGGGAAAAATATACCACACAGAGCTGATTCTCCTACTATAAGTGAGATATTAAAGACTTAACTTGACTATTCAGGCTAAGGACTTCACCTCTTCTTACAAAATAATTTGAAATCTGGAACTATAATAAAAACTAATAGTTAAAAAAGCATTTCTGTTTCATTCCTACATTTTTAGAAGCTTGTATTTGTTTTAATTCTCAAAATGCACAAGTGCTGCATTTATTATGTATACATTACAAATAGTTTGATGGTAAGAAAAATTGATTTACTTAATCATTCAATTTTTAAGCATGATGGGTCTATCTGTGTTTGCATTTGTACAATTTTTAAGCTAAAAGAGTTCTTTGCACAAAAGGCACAAATTTGCACAATTCTATTAAAGTTGAAAATCTCTTCTGTGTTGAGTATCTGAATGTTACTCTCCACTACTCAAGAACGTTTTACATTAAAAACTTGTCAGGATGTGTTTGCTGTATGATCAAATATTTATTTTGATGTAGCTTTTTTATTTGCTTGTTAATACTTTTGTAGAGAGTATTTGTTTTTCCTGACATGGCAAAAGGTGAATTTCCTGATAAGGTGGTAATTGTCTGTCAAGTTCGACATTAGCTAAAAAGTATGGCTACTTATTGCAATTTCTGATGTGCATTGCTTCCATAGACTAGCACTGAGATAGTATCTGATTCCCTATAGTCCTGTAATGGAGAAAATGGGATAGATGGGCCTGTCTAGCCATTGGCCTGACTCATTGTGGAATTTTGTCTAATCAAACCCAATGTACTTTTGCATATCAGCTGCTTTAATCAGCATTGCATTACATTGACACCTTAGAGTCCCCCATGTTTCTGGATATTTTCAAGTTTATATAGACTAAGCATATGAAGTCTTTTTCAATGTAAAGTATAGTACAATCAGTGTGAGAATGCATTTATTTTGTAACTGAAGGTCATGGTATTAGATTTACAGAAATGCTGATGGGTCCTTTCTCATCATTGTAGAATGTCTTTTATACATGCTGATTTGATATTTTTTATGCTGCACACGTCCGTGCTGCTTTTCTTGAGATTAATTAGCAGAGATATCGGACATCTTGAAGTGCTCATATATTGTGTGTGTTACAAAAGCTGAAAATGAGAAATCTAAAGTCAAGGTGAGGATGTATTGGTGATCAAATGTTAAGTCTTTCATGCAGTATAAATGCATACTATTCAATTTGCAGTTAACATGTTTTGTAATACAACATCTGACTCTTAAAGTGTATGCAATGCTTTCATTGAAGAATATAGTAATGTGAAATTCTTTAAGCCTTTGTATGCACTTTGGAAAATTGTTTGTATGGTTTCATTAGTAAAGGTGCCCTTCCTCACACCTGCAATGAGAGACTTGATTATGATATTTAAGGAGAGACTATATTCTGGCCTCTACATTTACTATGCTCAAGTCCTGATGACTTTTTAATGGGGATATTGAAAGATCTATGATTATCAGGTATGATTCCGGAGTTGTCAGAAATGGAAAGATTATGTTAAGTGTTTTTTAAAAAAAAAAAAGTAGATTATTTATCTGTGCAGAGGTCAGTGATTTATTACCAAACAGTGTGTTTCAGCTAGTCTCCCTTTAATGAAGTACTATTACATTACTATTACTATGTAATGAACATGCCAGGCCAAACACAAAAACAGTTGACTTTTCTCAAAACCCAGGCCCAACATTCCCCTCAACCCATAATGCCCTCAGAATGATATAAGAACCAAGATCAGAAAGCAAAGTTGACATGTTATTGTATCATGGAAGAATTTTGGGGCGACCCTGCTCCTGACCAGCCCAGCCAGTACTAATACATATATTTGTTTATTCCCATGCATACTATATGTTCTCTGCCTCAACTCTTGTCTTTTAATCCTTGCATTCACTAGTCTGGGAAGGAGACATGACCTGCAGCCACAGCGCATTTGCAGCTGATTGCTGCAGTCCAGTTTCACCCAGAGTTGACTGCTGCTACTGCTCTGCTTCCCTGACGTGGAGGCAATCCCCACCTCACCTCTAGACACCAAGTGACAAGATAGTTCGAGCAGGAGAGCAGGCTCAGTCGTTTTATTCATTTTTAATAACTCATTCAGAATGTAAAATCCATACTATGCCTGACGCGGGAAAAAAAAAAATTATGACTAACATGCAATATAACCTGGATGGTTAGCAGCTTTCATTGGTATTGCTGGGTGTGTCAGTGTTCAGGTGACCGTCAGTTCTTGAATTTCTGCAGTATGGGGTTCATGGCATGGATCTTCTGGTCTTCCTTCTTCTTCTCTCTCCCTACATTTGCTTGAAGTTTCTGACGTTTTATAGTTTGTTGGAGAACAGAGTGAACACCCCTGGCCTTACTGTCTGTCACTTATTTTTTGAAGATCATATCGGGACATGTTCATACAGTGCAATGGTATATAGTTAATCAGTATTTACGTTGCTTGCATGTACACCAGTATGCAATTGTTTGAGAGCCACATACTATATGCAAAACATCTAGAAAGGCTTCTTTTAATCCTTTCTTTGGTGCTCAGCCTTTTGCTTGTCTATCTTAAACAGCAAAAATTCCCTTGCAAGCACTTCTCTTTTTGTGTGGTTTAGACTAGATGCTACCACAAATGTATAAAATTTAAGAAATCAATTTCGTCTTGTGATTTGTATCATGTACTATCATAATGATTTAAACCTTTTAACATATGTAATAAGATAATGTACTGTATATTAATGATGCTAGAATGCTTGTATTCCCCATCACATGCCTTAAGCCATGAACATTTTGCTTGCAAAATTTATAAGGGGTAAGACTCCCTCATCCAAGTCAAGTAGCCATATTGTTATACCATTCATACATAGTTTGAGATTTGGTAATTAATAATCATCAGTCAGTCCAAATTTCTTTTAGCACTTTTCATAGTCCGTACACTCACAAGACTCTTTCTAACACACATGATATTATATATAACACAAAGTCCTCAGAGTGTGCAGTAGATTTGGCAGGAGTTGTTTTATAGCTGTTAATTGTAAAAATACTCAGACTATTTTAGGCTAAAATTGTAATGGAAAGCTTGGCACACACTATCTGTATGTGGTATTGGACTTGTCAATCAGAAGAGAAAGAGCTGTATCAGTGTACCAGTGTCATCTGTCCTCTAAGGGTTCACCCCAACCCTCTCCTTTATCTCGCCAACAGAACTCCACAAGGTAGCTATGCAGAAAACCAAATTGAGTTGATTTCTGATTAAACCTATGATTCCAGGTTGCTAGCTCACTAACTGCTGTTTTGCTGTGGAATGATCTCATGCAGTGGCCTGTCAGAACTGCCTGCTTATTCGCTAACACACTAATTAAAGTTCTGACAAGTCACTTTGACACCCTTATTCCTTTGATCTGTTCTGTAGATGGTTTTGCAAATCTCAGGGATTTAAAAGGCAGCAGCAACGTAAATGCAGAATAGAACTAGAAAACAAAATGGAGCCATGCAGGATCATTTCATGAATTTTTTTTAACAGACATAAACACATCATCAAGCAGGTTATATTAATCCCAGTAAGTCAAGAGAAGTATACCCTCTTGTTATTCTGCAGGAAAAGCCCTTGTTACAGCACATGGTTTTACCTGTTGTCCAATCTTCCTGAACTATAGAAGACCGAAAGTTGTGATGTCACTAAATTTCCCACAATTCCTAAGAAATACAGTGGCACAGTGGTTAAAACTGTTACCTCACAAACTTCAGCTGGGTCACTGTCTGTTCTCCCTGTGTTTGCCAAAGTACACAGTTTTCCTTTCATACACTAAAAAGAAGATTCTACCATCTATTGAGAGAGTGTGTGTAAGGAATGTTCAGATCGACACAATAAACATACATGACTAACATGCATTCAGCTCTTCTTATTTTTAGATGTGCAAGTTGTGGCATTTATGAATTCATAGCCTTAGTTTTCCCTTTTCCTGAAGCTGATGGTTTGCTGGTGTAAGCAGAAATTATGTATGGTAGGCTCTTTTTTAATGGAAATGCTTGTTGTCTGAAAGTCAAAATTAACTAGTCAAAAAAAATCAATTACTTGACTGCCCTGTTTCTTGTGGTGTTAAGAGTTTTTGTGTCTAGATAACAAAAAACACATAGCTTTGCTACAGAAAGTCTAGAGAAGAGCAACTAGGCTCATTCAAGAACTTAGAGATGTGGGCTGTGAGGAGAGTTTGAAGGAGCTGAACCTTTCCAGTTTAAGCAAATGGAGATTAAGAGGTGACATGATTGAAAAATTTTAAATTATGAACTAGTACAGTGGATCGAAGCTGTTACTTTAAAATAAGTTCATCAAGAACAGTTGGAAACTTGTTATGGATAAATTCTGCCCAAGCATTAGAAAGTTTTTCTTCAGACAGAGAACTATAGATGCAGGGAGTAAGTTTCCAAGAAGTGTGAACAGGACTTTAGGGATCTTCAAATCTTCAAAATGTTGTTGTCCACTGATTGTAACCGTAGACCTCTGCTATTATATCAGAAAATCTATCCCTGTTGTGCATGTACAATAAACATGAGATTAAATGTGTTTTTTCCTGGCAACCATCACAAACTACGTTGGATAAGTAAAATATGACATTATTGGTTGGAGTATTCCTTTAAAGAGCAATCTGATAAGAAACTGCAAGTGGGTTACAGTAGTGGTTAAAGTGTTCTAGAAATCAGACACATTTCTGCACTAAGACAGTGCAGCAACACTGGAGGTGGTGAATTTTTCAATTTTTACCTTTGATGGCCCAACACACAAACTGACATTAATGTTTTACACAAAAGAGTATAACAGAGTGAATGGAGCACTTCAAGGTATAGGACACTGCAATTCATGCCTAGAGTGATGTTTAGAGATAGGATTAAAAGATAAAAAGGATAATTCATTTTATCCTGTTTGGTTACCTTTGGTGTATTTGTCAGATCAATTTTAAAATTGCAAGTTATAATTTCAGGTGTACTTCTAAAATTTGATCAATCTGTGTGCATCTGTTTTGCAAAATCTTAAGTATACTATTTCATTCAAAGAGAGATTTGCTATTTTTTATATTATTGTTAATATTACTTTTTAAATTGTTTTATTCCACCTTGTTTTTCTTTTCTATTTTGTTTTGTAGTGTTTTGTTGTATGTATTTGAAAATGTGAGTGTTTGGTTTCTTAGTTAGTGTGTACTGTGTAAACTTGAACTTTCTAAAAAGTCAAAATATATTTGACATCTCAAACAGGTTTAGGTCCAGCCAGGATATCATTTGACTCCAATCTCTCAATGACTATATAATGGAAAAAAAGTATTTTTTTTTTTGTTGAGGAAAATCCATTGTGTGGTCACAGTATGTATGTCTTTCTTGCTCTTTATACTTAAGTCCTTCTTTATGACTTGACCATCTGCATTTTGAGTAGGCATTAGGTAAACAACGAGTGTCTTTGCGTGTGCCTCAGTAACCCGATTATTCACTGAAACCCGGTTTTGAAAATGCCATGTATTCCTTTATTCTAGTTAGAGAAATTGGGATAGATTTCTGTGTGAGTAACCCAGTTATTTGGTGACTTAAACCTTTAACCAGGTTATACTTTCGGTTATTTTATAGTCTGCACATGTCCTTTGCACTCTATTAGCCTCTGCATGCCTGTGGCTTCACACACAACATCCACCAGCCAGAGGTGGAAAACAGTGGAAGCATCATCAAAGGTAAATTTCCAGTGGAAATGCTCCGGCAATCACATTATTCCTTCTCCTGGTTTAAATAATCTGTCTCGGTATTTAACAAATTGCTAAATATATGTTGATGAGCGGAACGTACATTCTTAAAACTCAGTAGCACAATCTTGGGAGCGGTGTAGAGGGGTATTGCACCAAACGTAACATGTTACTGTACATAGGTTATTAATTATTAAAAACAAAAAAAAACTAACACAATACTTATTTTATTGAAGTAAAAACAACTGCGTTTTTATTCACCTAGCAGCACTGAGTGTAAAGCAAGAAGCACATGTGTCGGAATGCCGTTCCTTTACAGGGCTCAATCACACAGTGAAGCAGTAACTGAAATAAATTAATGAAGTGTCTGTTTAGTTATTTGCTGTAGCTATGTTGAAACACATTACATTTTATAATAAGTGATATATTTACTTTTTTTTTTTTTTTTCCCCCCAAGTCATGAGTAATATAACGAAGTTACTTTTAGAAGTGATGTTCCCCACACTGCTCGGGAGACACAGGCTCCATGTTTGCTTTCGAATTTGTTGATGACAATTTACTACATTTTTATTATACGGTAGAGTTTCACCAAAGGAGAACTTAATACGGGGACTCACACATGCAAACTGAGTTATTTAAGAAACCATGTTTTGGCCTTTTATCTGGTTACTCACTTTATCCCAGTTTTATTATCCATGTAAATGCACTCAGCTTATTCTATTTTCTATACTGCAGTGAAAATGGGGAAAATAATAACTCTGTCAGTATGTATTTAAACAGACTTTTATGTAGCACACTCTTTTGTCCAATGTAACCGACAGATTTAAAGCAAAGGAATGAACATTATGCAAGGACACTTACAAAGTGACTTATGTTATGTTATTCTTTAATGTCTAGTAGGCCATTTTCAGTACAGCTTTAGTTAAGAATAATGGTTGATAAGACAGTTCATTTGCTAGGCAGCGAGGCTAATCTCTGTTTACGTAGCATTCTCAATAAAACTACTAATTGGACGTTAAAGTGCTATTGTGACATCTAATGGGGAAAACGTAACAAATTATCCCATTAGAGTGACAAAACGATAAAGGCAAGGAGAGAGTAAATGAGAGCAGCCTGTGTCAGAATCATTAGTCGTTAAATAATAAAGACTGAAAGAAGGACACTGCTGACTTTTTTTGAAAACTGGAGTTCTAATCATGACAGGGAAAGTATTCTATTTTTGTTATTATTTTATATTATAGCGGTAATTTTTGTTAAATAATAAAATTAAAAGAGTTGATAGAAGGCAGTTTAGTCATTAAGGTGAAATATTTGCACGTGCCGTGTCATTCTCTAGAAGCAGCACAGGGATGTTTATTATGGTTTGTTTTTGTGTTAGTCTTCATGGAGACAACGTGGATAATTCTGGTGTGGCCACAAATTCTGTATTGTGACACTAGTTTTAATTTTTTTTTTTAGTAAGCACTTATGTCTTTGCACTTCAATATTTAGAAAGAAAACTACTTGCTTTAGACACGCACAGCACTTATGCTATAGTAGGGAAATGCTTGAAAATGGAGGCCCTCGCAGGCTTAAAAGAAATGGATGAATTACTTTTATTGTTTTTATAACCATTGCCTGTGTGACTCTCTGAAGTAATAATAATAAAAGTGATATAAAAAAAGCTTTCTTTTGGTTTAAATAATGTGCATGGAGTAATTTAAGAAGATAGTTTGTAAGCAAATAAATGTGTTTAATTTGAACCAGTACTTATCAGGAGCTAGAAACTCATAACTTGAAAATTAAAATGACCAAATTGCAATAATCTGTAGTACTAAACACCAGGCTTGCACTCTAGATACTGTGTGCATAATGTGCCATAATAGAGCCAAAAGAAAGCTTACCAGTGATGTCATTTAAAAAGGTAGCGAAAAACTTGTTTTATTGAGCATTGTGAAGCTGTTCATGCAAAGTGCAACTTTGTTAAAATTGTGGTGCCTTGAATATGTGACATTAAACTTAAGAAAAAAGATCTTAAAAGTTATTTGGTATACTGTATGTGCTATGAGAGAGTCCTGCAGTGGCGAACCATCCGGACCTGCTAAGCCTTAGTGAAAACGCCCCAAAAAATGCACTGCGTTAACTTAGTGAGGTCTTTAGAGTCAAACCAGACTGTTTCATCTTTTATAATTGCAACTATCCTGGAAAAGCTCAGGGTAGTTTAGAAAAAATTTCCGGTAAGGACTTTGCTTTTGATGCTCTTTCATGCACTCATTGCAAATGGCTGCCATCAGTAGTTGGATTGACCACCTTTTTGTTTTTTTCTGACTGGTTGTTTCGCCTGTGATCACATAACGTAGGTGGGACTAGCAGCCCCCTTCTTTTACATCACTGTATCACTCTGCTGAGCGTGTCAGGTGAGTTCAAAGCTTGCATCATTCCATAAATACGTTTAATTTAAACCAATTTCAGTTTCATACAGGCTAAGAATGTCTTTGTTTTCATTTGCTGAGTTTTGCTTTTTTTATTTTATTTTAATTTCACCGAGCTAAACACTACTAATGTTTAGATTACCTCTGTGTATTCGTGATCTCTCTGTAGGTAACCTTATCCAAACAGGACTTTGGTGACCACAGGCTTTCCACAACTCTCTGTTCTTGAGGAAACAGTCTTTTGACTGACCATTCTAATCTAAAGACTGTGAAAGTTAAGGCTATGTGATATTACATGACTTTTCCAGCGATTTTCAGTCGCATCCTTCACTTACCTAATCTTAGTGAGTCTGAGGCAGTCGCAATGTGACTCACTCCCAACTAGTCCATGACTCATTCCGGCAAACCAGTTTGTTTTATCTTTAATTGTAAGGGTGGCTGCCTGTGCATGAGAGCTGCCACCTATGAATGTTCATCTGGAAGTACAATTGTAGAATTAAATTGGAAATATATTAAAGAAATAAATTTGTCTTCAATTAGGACCTCTTTGAGTCAGGAACCAGGCAGGAGGAAATTTGTTCAATGCATCTTTTAATTTCTCTTGATGAAGAGGGATTACTGCAGAACAGTCACAGAACAGAGAAAGACATTTATAAACAAGTGGATTTCATAGTAGAGCTGAATTAATGCTTACACGACATCTGACATTTACTCTTGATTGCTTCATTAACTTAAACACCCAAATGCGCTCCCAAAATAAAAAAAAAAATCTCATTTCACTACATTCTTGAGTTTCCCAATACTTCAACTCTTATTCCTTTATGGAGTTGTGTATGTGACACTGTCAGATCTTACTGGGTACAATATAGTCTTCCACTTTTGAAACCATCACCCAGAACCTTCTTGTTCCTTGTTGTGTACTTGAACTTTGTGTTTTTTCTGATATGCTTGAACAGGTTTCTGACATTTATTAAACCTTTTTAAATTTCTAAGATTGATGCTATAATTTTAATAAGAATAGCATGCCAAAACACTTCATACACAATAACTATATTACCTCTAAATGACTATATCCTTCCAGATTCTGATTTTTCTTCTTCCATATAATGCAAAGAATGCAGCAATTGGGAATAAGGAATCGGCAGCATTTTAGAACTCCAGCATTTCACGTTTTTTGTACCACAACACAATGGAAAAAAAAAAGACAATGTCTGCAGCTAAACTGGTTGTTCCTGTTAACCCTTTGTATGGCACTGGCTCCATGCAGCATGTTATTGGCTGTCACAAAAAGGGGTAGAGGACGACTGTGCTGGACGTTAGGCACACATTCACTAAATGTGACATATTCAGTGATTGTCAGCTGTGTAAATGGACATGCTCTGGCAATGAGATCAACAACTACAGTTGGCAAGTCCGACTAGAAGTTGCATAATGTGATATCGGTGTTCGTTTCTGTCTTCCACAATTTCTTTTTCCTTTGACTTTTCCTGTAACTACCAGATATTCCATACTTTCTTTCCTCAAGTGATAGAAAAACAACCGTCTGTCTCTTTCTTATTGTAATTGGTAATGTGGCCGGTCTAACTGACTTTTATGATATGCCTTAGGAACTGCAACTCTGCTGCCACAATTCTGTTTTCCACTACATCCATTAAACAGTGTCATCTCCAGATCTCCAGACAGAGGAGCAGTTTCAGCGACAGTCTGCTGTCACTGTCCTGCTCCACTGACAGACTGAGAAGATCATTCCTTCCCCCAAACTATGCGACTCTTCAATTCCACCAGAGGGGGTAAACGTTGAACATTATTCAAGTTATTGTCTGTTTTTTTACCTGCATTTTTTATTACTCTTTAATTTAATATTTTTGCTGCTGGAATATATGAATTTCTCCCTTGGGATTAATAAAGTATCTATCTATCTATCTATCTATCTATCTATCTATCTATCTATCTATCTATCTATCTATCTATCTATCTATCTTACCTTCTTCAGCTTAATGAAGGCATTTTAGCCATACAGATCCCCCTTTTGATTTCCTAAACGTACTTCCCATCTGATGGCATCACGATTCTCACACTTACTATCTGTTTACTTGCCAGACCTCCTCATTAGTAGCTTTGATGTTGCAGATAGGAGCTTCTTTCATTTTGGACACCACCATGCATTCCGTCTTCTTGTAATGTATCCTCAGACCTCTTTTCTCACTTTAACTAATTATTTTGTCATCAGTTTTCTTCCGCTTTATTCCACTGATTCAGCAATCAGAACCGTATCAGTGGCATATCTCGAGATATTTTAAGTTTACACCTCCACATACTTTCAGGATGCATGCAAGTGGACCACATTTGTGCACAGTGCAGTTGACAACATGCCGTTCATTTTTCTGCTGGTAAAAGTCTCGATGCAGTGGGCCTGCGTATCGTTGGGTCGGCCCTTTCAGCTCTGATAACTCAGTCAATACTTGACTAGGGGCTGCTAGGGCAAGAAACTGTGCGTCTCCCTCTGTTTTTCAATTTTAAATTGAAACTTTTGAACTTTATATGAAATATCGTGACATCTTTGTTTCCATAATAAAGCAACATTTTTCAAAAATCAATGTGGACTTTTAAAGATCAAGGACTACTCTTTAACTTCAAGTAATTTTCATAACGTTATGAGTGTTAGTTGATTTTCAACTCTTTCATCTTTATTGTTTTGATCATTTTAAAAGCTCTTCAACAAACGTAAGTTACCGTGACACTTCAGGCACTTATGGATTCAGAGCGACAGTTCAGTCAGAGGTTGAGGTGGAGATGTTTGTAAAGGGCTGGTGGATTCTCTGGAATAGGGTTTTTTTTTTTTTTTAAATAAAATTTTGGCTGCACTAATGATCCCACTGAAGGCTGATGTAAGGTAACGTATGGTTCGCCACTGGAATATGGAGACTGGATGGTCATAAAACAAAAATGAATTTGTGTGCATTTGATGACATCTAAATTTCTGTGTGTTAGCTGAAGATGTCTGAGGCTAGTTTTACAATAAAGCATTTCTTATTATTAAGCTTGTTCTCTTATGTTCTGTTATTCAGAAACTCAATTCTGTAATGTTGTCAGCAATTTTCACAGTTAAGTAGGATGCTTGCATTTAACATCCACTTAACTTGCATTTTAATTTTAGGTGCAGTGGCCTCTGTAATGTTTGGGTTCAAAGACACATTTTTCCTTGAATTCCCACTCCACGTTTTAAAATTACAAATCAAACAATTCAGACGTGAATAAAGTGCACATTGCAGACTTTCCTTTAAGGGGATTTACATACATTTCAGTCAAAGCATCACCAGAGAAGAATCCTCGGCACCTGGTGATGTCTATGAATCTCAGATATCAAGCAGTCAGGGATATGCAACAAAGAACTAAATATGACAGCTTTAATAGACCTGCCATTGCTGTGTGCCAAACATTATGGTGTCCCGAAATGTGTGCAAACACCCGTAAAGGAAAGTCTGCAATGCGCACTTTAATCACAACTGAATTGTTTGATTTGTAATTTTAAGATGTGGAGAAGAGGGGGTGTAATTCAAGGAAAAATGTGTCTTTGTCTCAAACATTAGTCAGGGCACCGTAACAGAAAAACTCGAACACAGTCACGTGTCGCATTCGATTTACCTTGCAAGTTGGATGTCGGAGAAGGAAATGAGATCACACCCGAGTTGATCACAATCCAATAAAACATTCGGAAAGTAATATTGTTGTGCTTGTTTCCTTTGGAATAAACAGCAGTTGATAACAACGCATGATGCAGTATTTCACTTACTGTATACAAACACCGAAGCAGCCTGTCCACTGACAGAAGCTGGACGGTACCGTGTGCACGACTGATTGAATGTGCAAATGAACAGTATAATATGACAGCTCTCACTAAAGTTTGAGGTGTACGTCGCCATTTTGGATTGTCGTCATAAGATGATGTCAGACAAACTTGAACTTGACAGACAAAGCCCAGAGTTCCTGAGCTGGAATTCCAACTTAAGGGGCCGTTCCAGTCAAAAATTACAACAGGAAACTTGGCGATTCTGACTTCCCACTTCAATGGAACACAGCAACAGTCCAGGAGACCGCAGCCAACTGGCCACCCACCCTCTCAGGGCACTGTATAGTAGAATCTATGCTGGACCACCTAATCTGACATTAAAACCTTTCCATCCAATAATTCCAAGGCTTCTGGTATCTCGGATGTCTTTCCATGGGCATGGAAACTGCTTTGGCAGTAAAGCTGTCGCAACAAGTGCCACAAGAAGAGAAACTAAATAGAGGAGGGTTAGTAAATGGCTTTTATGAGGGACGTTCAAAAAGTTTCTGCAATTTTATATTTTCGTTGGAAACGGTAAAGGCGGGAGGAGTAGTAATTGATAGTGTCATGTGACTGGGAAAACTGCATCTCAAAGGAAGGTGACTGTAGAAAAGAGATGTAATTTGTTTTTGAAATTCTTAATAAACAGATTTATAAAAAAAACGTCCCTCGTAATTATTGAATTACATACAATGTGGTTAGAAAGTATTCAGACCCCTTCACTTGTTTCATATTTTATGTTGCTGCCTTGTATTTGCACAAAAATGTAAAAAAAAAAAATGAAATCCCTCATTGATGCAAATATTTAGACCCTTAAATTTGATGTAGATGCATCCCAGGCTATTATCATCCCCAAGATGTTTCTACACCTTGTTTGGAGTCCACCTGTGGTCAATGCGGTTCATTGGACACAACTAGGAAGGGCACCTACCTGTTCATAGAAGGTCCTACAGTTGATCCCATGTATCGGAGCAAAAACCAAACTGGGAGGCTGAAGGATTTGCCTGCAGATCTTAGAGACAGGATTGTGTCAAGGTACAGATCTGGGGAAGGCTATGAAAAGATGTCTGCAGCATTGAAGATTCCCAAGACCACTGTAGCCTCCATAATTCATAAAATGTAAGGAATCTGGAACCAACATGACCCATCCAAGAGCTGATTGCTCCTAACTGGGCAGTTATGGAAGAGGGACCATGGTGTAAGAGAGGCTACCAAGAACCTCATGGTGACTCTGGCTGAGCTCAAGAAAACCTGTGTTGATATGGGAAAAATGGCTAGAACGACAAGCATCACTGCAGTCCTCCGCTCATCTTGGCTTTATACAGAGGGACCACATGGAAGCATCTCCTCATTAAAAGACACATGAAAACCTGCTTGGGGCTTTGAAAAAGGCACCTAAAGGACTCTCAGACTTGTGAGAAACAAGATTCTCTGGTCTGATGAAAACATGATTAGTGTCCTGTCTGGAGCACTCACATGCAATGGAAAAACCTAGCAAGTGCCTTTTTTTTTCCAAAATTTTGGATCTACTAGGTCTTTCCTGATATTATAAAGTAATGGTATTGGCAAAATATGACTTAATTCTGATTATAGCACTATGGAAGAAGCTTGTATGTACACAGTATTTTACATACTGCCAGACAAAAACTTAGCAACTCCTCTGACCAAAGAGGATAGACTGCCTACCAATGAAAACGTTGAATTATGATCATGTGATTTGAATGCCATGACTGGGTAATTTAAATGGCAGGTGTCATTTTCTCAGTTTGCTGAAAACTTGAAAGATGTGACATACTAGTTGGTGAGAGCAAACCAGCCACCTTTCATTATCTGAGCAATACCATTCCAACGGTGAAGCATGATGGTGGTAACATTATGCTAAGGGGTTAGGGACTGCGAGAAGAATCAGGGTTGAGGGAAAGCTGAATGGAGCAAAGTACGGAGATATCTGTAATGAATTCCTGCTCCAGAGTGCTCTGGACCTCTGACTGGGCTGAAGGTTCACCTTCCTTCAGGTTAAAGCAAAAACAACACAGGAGTCGCTTAGAGAGAGAGAGACGGAAACACCTCTGTGAATGTTCTCAGGTGTTATTGAACCTAATCAAACATCTCTGGAGAGACCTGAAAATTGCTGTCCACTGATGGTATCCGTCCAACCTGACAGAGCTTGAGAGGATCTGCTGAGAAGAATGGCAGAAGATCCTCAAATCCAAGGCTTGTCACGTCAAACCTAAGAAGACTACAGGCTGGAATTGCTGCCAAAGCGGCTTCAATGGAGTACTGAGAAAAGGGTCTGAATATTAGTGTCCATGAAATATTTCAGTTTTTACTTTTAATTGAAAACAAATTTTATATCCTGTTTTCACTTTGGCATTCTGAGGTACTGAGTGTTGCTTGATGAGGAAAAAGTAAACTGAAATGATTTTAGCACAAGGCTTGCAGCGTCACAAAATGTGAGGGAAGTGGAGGGGTCTGAATACTTTTTGAAGGTGTTGTATGTGTTTTATACAAATGCCTGACAGAAATGCAGTGTACATAGCTAGTCAGCAGCTCTAGTCAGGGTAGGCTAGATTTTAAAGTCGTGAGACTTTAGCCTCGACCTAATAGCCGAGAATGAAGGGTCATTTCTAATAATAAGCATGCAAAATGTGCCACAGCCATGGGGTTGGGGATTGGACCTGTACTCTGCCCAGAGAACAAGAGAAAATGAAAACGACTGGAAGTATAGTTATCGAGAAAAAACATAAAGGAAGCAAGGTTCTGAACCAGGGGAACAGAAACCCACCAGTTACCAAAGCCAAACAAGGTCAAAAAGGATCAGTAAAGAATCAAACATGAATTGATGAAATTAAAGCACAAGAAGGGTTTTAGAATAAGGATGTGAATCTGGGCTGGTACTTTTATCCTCTTGAGTAATGACTGACAGGCTCACAACCTCCGAAGCCACGCCCCTTTATTGGGCAAAACCTGGCAATTTAGCACATCTGAACAAAATAGAAAATGGTGGCGGAAAAACAACCCAAATCAAAAGTGAACTTTAGAATGATGAGCTTTTATCAGATTCCTTGGTGTCAAAAACCCCAATCATGATGTGCAGTTCAATACTTGAGCCAGAAAAGAACATGTTTAAAAAAAAAAAAATGTACAAAAATTCCAAGGATCCTAATACCCTGTCGCTAAAAGCTTGACCTCCCGTTGTTATTTTATTAATCCTTTTAATATTTAGCAGGCTGGCACCTTGACATCTTAATTCCCACTCTGGTATGTCAGTAATGACAGGTCAGGTCGGGCAGCACACACCCAACACAACAAAACAGCTGAAGATCCTGGTTGGCAACCCACCAGCCAGACATGCAGTCCAGTCCCACCCTACGGACTATCTACTGCAGCCAGGTGTTACATGGGCGTTTCTTTGGCCTGGTCCAGCTGCTCAGATTCCCAACAGTGAGGATCCTACGAGCTGGATCACCCTGAGGGAAACGCGCCACATGACAATAGTGCTGTAACTGACGCTCTCTCACAATGCAGGTCATGTGCCTCATTCAGGACTCCATGAGCAACACAAAGTCAAACCAGCGGGCCCAAAGGATTCTCTGAAGAGACCCACATAAAGGAGTCCAGTCTTCATCTCAGGTCACTGGATGGCGTCCATGTCTCACAACCATATAGCAAAACTGTAAACATACAGTTTAAGCAAAATAAGATTAAGAGGTGACATGACTAAAGTGTTTAAAATTATGAAGGGAATCAGTCCAGTGGATTGAGACGGTGACTTTAAAATGAGTTCATCAAGAACACGGGGACACAATTTGAAACTTGTTAAGGGGAAATTTCGCACAAACATTAGGAAGTTTTTCTTTACACAAAGAATGATAGCCACTTGGAATAAGCAACCAAGTAGTGTGGTAGACAGTAAGATTTTGGGGACTTTCAAAACTCGACTTGATGTTTTTTTCAAAGAAATAAGTGGATAGGACTGGTGAGCTTTTTTGGGGTGAATGGCCTGTTCTCGTCCAGAGTTTTCTAATGTTAAAAACAGGAAGCACCAGAACTCTAAAGACTTGGACCTTTGTCCTTTTGCAAAGATATCAGGAGCGCCACACACCCCTTTCTAGTGACCTCATGACCCCCCCCCCCCCCCCCCCATGCTCTCCCAGTCCGTCTACTATCTTCATAGGAAGAGTCACCAGAGACATGAATGTCACTGACGAGGTTGACTCTCTCTCCGCAAACAGACACACTGCTGATGGCCGTGCCCAAGAGGTCACTAAAGGCCTGGATCTTTGTTTTTTATCCAGAACACTCGCAAGCCCAGACACTCACACTGCCTGACCAGGGCTAATAAATGTCATGGTCGTATTTGTCCACTACCTCTGAGATGGCCTGCACTGTTCACCTCAGGGGTCTGAAGAGTCTCTAATTTTTGTAGTTTCATTTGAATGGACAGAGACAGAATATCAACCAAAAATGCAGAAAAAACACATTACATAAAAGTTATAAATTGTTTTGCATGTCATTGAGAGAAATAAGTAGTAGATCCCGTACAACCCAACCAGAATTCTGGCTCCCACAGATTGTGCCACATGGGCACACAGCCACAGATTACAATCGATCAATTACAGATACTGCTGATCTCAACTCCTCGTTGGGTGTATAAAGCACACCTGTCCACAGAATCAATTTCTTCCATTCCAACCTCTCCACCACCATGGGCAAGACAATGGATGTCAGGGACAAGACCTGCATAAGGCTGGAATGGGCTACAAGACCATAAGCAAGAAACTTGAGAATTTGACAACTGTTGGTACGATTATTTGGAAATGGAAGAAATATAAAATGACCATCAGTCACCCTTGGTCTGGAGCTCCATGCATGGGGTGAGGATGATCATGATGAAGGTGAGGGATCAGGCCAAAACTACACAGTCACCAAGAACACCATTGGTAACACACTATGCTGTAATGGACATCTTGCAGTGCCCGCAAGGCCCCCCTGCTCAAGAAGGCACAGGTACAGGCCCAACTTAAGTTTGCAAGTGAACATCCGGGCGTAGTGAGGCAAGATCTTGCATGGAGCTCCAGGCCGAGGGTGACTGATGGTCATTTTATATTTCTTCCATTTCGGATTAATCGCACCAACAGTTGTCACCTTCTCTCCAAGCTTCTTACGGATGCCAGCCTTGTGCAGCTCTTGGTGGTGGAGACTCTGGAATGGAAGAAATTGATTCTGTGGACAAGTGTGCTTTATACTGTGGACCACCCAGGCTGGCACTGCCACCTGAACCCAACACACAGACAAGCATGAGACACAAGTTCAAGGCACACACGTTTTATTTTTCCTTGTGAGAAACGTCTTCCCCGTCTCCCACAAGCAGAGCAACACAGTCTAAAGCATAGACCATACACAATACTTTCTTCTCTTTTCTGTTTCTCTTCTCCTTTGAGAACTACTCCAGTCAAGCTTCGTCTTCCTCCTGCCGACTCTGGCTCCCCGAGTAGTGGCTGCTGGCTCCTTTTATAAGGCACCCGGAAGTACTCCAGGTGCTTGATGACTCATTTCCGGCAGCACTTCTGGGTGTGGTGGAGGAACTGTCCAAAAGGGCTCAGCAGATCCTGCTGCAGCACTCCCTGGCAGTACCTACAGATCCCAACAGGGCTGACCCAAACTCCAACTCCCATGGAGCCCTGCGGGAGTTCGAGGCACAATTGCAACCCAGGGGGGTAATGCTGTGGCCACGCTTGCTCCCCTGGTCCTCCCAGTGTGGAGGCGTCCAAGGGCCACGGCCGCATGCTACAATACACATAACAAGTTGAGACCAGGAGTATCTGTGATTGATTGATTGTAATCTGTGTGCCACGTGGGCACACAGCCAATCTGTGGGAGCCAGAATTCTGGCTGGGTTGTAGGGGATCAAATTCTTAATTCACTCAATGACTTGCAAATCAATGTGTAACTTTTATGTATTTTTGGTTGATATTCTCTTTCTCTCCAATAAAATGAAACTACCATAAAAATTAGAGACTGTTCATTTCTTTGTAAGTAAGCAAACTTATAAATTCAGCAGGGGATCAAATACATATTTCCCCCACTGTACACTGTATTTTGTTTCTTATAAATAGTTTTTGAGACTCTTTGGACTTTGTGGTGTGTAGTTTCTTCCTGAATGCTTTCTATCTTTAGGAAGACTACCGTTTTTGTGTGTATTCATTCTTGTTTTCATCTTTCATTTTGGGACTGGCAAAATTCACTGTAAATATCATCCGCTCTTTTTGATTGGGACATTATTATTATTATTATTATTTTTATTTGCGAGCACCTGTAAATAAAATCCACCTTTGTTTTTGGAAAATACCACCTTTTTGGGTCTGAATTCTCTCACATCTGATCCCGGTCTGTCCCGAACTTCAAGACACCCACTGTGTAGTCCGGTGCCAACCTTGCCACTACACAGGGGGTGTCACAGGTAATGAAGAAATACAGTGCATCCGGAAAGTATTCACAACACATCACTTTTTCCACTTTTTTTTATGTCACAGCCTTATTCCAAAATGGATTCAATTCATTTTTTTCCTCAGAATTCTACACACAACACCCCATAATGACAACGTGAAAAAAGTTTACATGAGATTTTTGCAAACTTATTAAAAATATAAAAATTGAGAAAGCACATGTACATAAGTATTCCCAGCCTTTGCCATGAAGCTCAAAACTGAGCTCAGGTGCATCCTGTTTCCCCTGATCATCCTTGAGATGTTTCTGCAGCTTCATTGGAGTCCACCTGTGGTAAATTCAGTTGACTGGACATGATTTGGAAAGGCACACACCTGTCTATATAAGGTCCCACAGTTGACAGTTCATGTCAGAGCACAAACCAGGCATGAAGTCAAAGGAATTGTCTGTAGACCTCCGAGACAGGATTGTCTCGAGGCACAAATCTGGGGAAGGTTACAGAAAAATTTCTGCTGCTTTGAAGGTCCCAATGAGCACAGTGGCCTCCATCATCCGTAAGTGGAAGAAGTTCAAAACCACCAGGACTCTTCCTAGAGCTGGCCGGCCATCTTAACTGAGTGATCGGGGGAGAAGGGCCTTAGTTAGGGAGGTGACCAAGACCCCGATGGTCACTCTGTCAGAGCTCCAGAGGTCCTCTGTGGAGAGAGGAGAACCTTCCAGAAGGACAACCATCTCTGCAGCAATCCACCAATCAGGCCTGTATGGTAGAGTGGCCAGATGGAAGCCACTCCTTAGTAAAAGGCACATGGCAGCCCGCCTGGAGTTTGTCAAAAGGCACCTGAAGGACTCTCAGACCATGAGAAAGAAAATTCTCTGGTCTGATGAGACAAAGATTGAAGTCTTTGGTGTGAATGCCAGGCATCATGTTTGGAGGAAACCAGGCACCGCTCATCACCAGGCCAATACCATCCCTACAGTGAAGCATAGTGGTGGCAGCATCATGCTGTGGGGATGTTTTTCAGTGGCAGGGACTGGGAGACTAGTCAGGATAAAGGGAAAGATGACTGCAGCAATGTACAGAGACATCTTGGATGAAAACCTGCTCCAGAGCGCTCTTGACCTCAGACTGGGGCGACGGTTCATCTTTCAGCAGGACAACGACCCTAAGCACACAGCCAAGATATCAAAGGAGTGGCTTCAGGACAACTCTGTGAATGTCCTTGAGTGGCCCAGCCAGAGCCCAGACTTGAATCTGATTGAACATCTCTGGAGAGATCTTAAAATGGCTGTGCACCGACGCTTCCCATCCAACCTGATGGAGCTTGAGAGGTGCTGCAAAGAGGAATGGGTGAAACTGGCCAAGGATAGGTGTGCCAAGCTTGTGGCATCATATTCAAAAAGACTTGAGGCTGTAATTGCTGCCAAAGGTGCATCGACAAAGTATTGAGCAAAGGCTGTGAATACTTATGTACATGGGATTTCTCAGTTGTTTTACTTTTAATAAATTTGTAAAAACCTCAAGTAAACTTTTTTCACATTGTCATTATGGGGTGTTGTGTGTAGAATTCTGAGGAAAAAAATGAATTTAATCCATTTTGGAATAAGGCTGTAACATAACAAAAGGTGGAAAAAGTGATGCGCTGTGAATACTTTCCAGATGCACTGTATATCCGAGTGTGTTGGATTGTTGGGGAGTGATTAGCCTTGTTGTTTGAGCTTTGCCAAATCCCACTCCGGCATATTTAGTATTTACTGTGGATTCGGAAAGTCTCCTTCACTTTCTGCCCTCTTTATTCTGTTGTACGTTTAATTTGAAACAGAGAAATTTGCCCGTCAATCTTATTTACTTCGCTGACGCCTCTAACAACTCTCGCTTTTAATGAATTGAACCCAACACTCTGAAACGGGCTAATCGCTACTGCTCACCTTCCTAACTGTAAGGTGGCTGATAAAAAGATAGGCCGATGTCACTCCCTGAAGTGCCCACCGTATGTCCCCTTATGAAATGATCCGCTCTAACAGACAAGTGAATATAACCAGTATACAAAAAAAAAAAAAACAGTCATAAGGTAACATCAGTACGCAATGTGAAATATACAAAGAAAGAAAATCAAGAAGATAAAAACAGCAAGCATCCTTTTCCTCCCCACCTCCAACAAACAATAACCCCGATAGAGTGAAACCTCGGTTTGCGAGCATAATTTGTTCCAGAAATGTACTCGCAGTCCAAAGCACTCGTATATCAAAGTGAATTTCCCTATAAGAAATAATGGAAACTCAGATGATTCGTTCCACAACCCAAAACTATTCATATAAAAATGATTAATATAAAATATAAAGTAAAAATACATAAAACAAATTAACCTGCACTTTACCTTTGAAAAGAATCAGGGCTGGTGTGAGTGAGTTTCTAAATTCTTGTGGGATTCCACCCAACGGGACGACACGCAGAAGAGCGTCCCAAAGCAATCGCAGTCTCCCAGCGCTGTAGCAGTTCGCCGTAAATGCGAATCCAAAAAGATTGCGGACATGCTATAAGCGCCTGTTGTCGATGGATGATACAAGGAACAAGGAACATTATAAATGCGCAGGGCACAGTATTATTTGGCCACGACCCTGCCTGACTGCTGTGTCTGTGTATAGGAGAGCGGCAGATCCCGCTACAATAATAACTGTTGCTTTTTCAAGCTGAATAAAGTTGGTGTTGCTAAAGTACTGAGACTCAGCTTCGTGTTTTGGGGTACAAGACGGGGACTCGCACGTCACAACACACACACACACACACACAGTCACAATGCTGTAGTAAACAGTATACGCTCATACGGATGTTGACTATATGAGTGAGGCACGCCGACTCAGACGGAGAATAGGAGACGATTACCCACAATCCTGCAGCGAGAGACAGAGAGAAGAACCATCAGCTCAGTTGTGATCACATGACGCACAGCAGACAAACCGTATACATACTACTCGTATTGCAAGACCTCGCTCGTTTATCAAGTCAAAATTTATTACAAATTTTAGCTCGTCTTGCAAAACACTCGTAAACCAAGTTACTCGCAAACCGAGGTTCCACTGTACATGAAAATAAAAATATAGACTGTGGAAAATCGCACCTCCAATTCCTTTCCGAAGTTCATGCACAAGTCCAAAGTTCAAGTCAACTGTTAACAACAGGTGAAGAAATTGTAGAATGCCGACCGACCCAAAAAAGTTGAAATCTTAAATGTAAAATGTTTCACAAGTCAGTCTGCGCCATTATAATAAAAAAAAAAAAAAGGACTTCACGAGCTCAGCCGAGTCCTCAGCTTGTAACAGAATGCAACTTTCACGTTCCTAGAGAGAAACGCTGACCTCCACCTACTGTATATAGACGGGTCTAACTGCTTGTTAACGCAAATATCTAACCAGCCAATCACATGGCAGCAACTCAATGCATTTTGGCGTGTAGACCTCGTCAAGACCACCTGCTGAAGTTCAAACTGATCATCAGAATGGAGAAGAAAGGGGACTGAAGTGACTTTGAATGTGACATGGCTGTTGGTGCCAGACAGGCTGCTGTGAGTATTTCACAAACTGCTGATCACACACAACCATCTCTAGGAATGGTCTGAAAATGGGAAAGTATCAGTGAGCAGCAGTCCTCTGAGCGTAAGTGCCTTGTTGATGTCAGAGGTCAGAGGAGAATGGTCAGACTGGTCCGAGCTGATAGACAGGCAACAGGAACTCAAAGAAGCACTCGTTACAACCGAGCAGCTCTGAACACACAACACGTTGAACCTTGAAGCAGATGGGCTACAGCAGCAGGAGACCACAGCGAGTGACACTCCTGTCAGCTAAGAACAGGCAAGTGAGGCTACAATTCACATGGGCTCACCAAAATTGGAAAACAGAAGATTGGAAAAACGTTGCCTGGTCTGATGAGTCTGAATTTCTTCTGCGACATTTGGATTGGCCATCAACACTATGAAAGCAGGGATCCATCCTGCCTTGTATCAACGGTAGTGGTGTAATGGTGTCTGTGATATTTTCTTGGCACACTTTGGGCCCCTTAGTACTAAATGAGGATTGTTTAAATGTCACAGCCTACCTGTGACATGCTGACCATGTCCGTCTCTTTATGACCGCAGTGTATTCATCTTCTGATGGCTTCTTCCAGCAAGATAACACACCATGTCACAAAGCTCAAATCATCTCAAACATGACGATGAGGTCACTGGACTCAAATGGCCTCCACAGTCGCCAGATCTCAATCCAACAGAACACCTTTGGGATGTGCTGGAACGGGAGATTCGCATCATGGATGTGCAGGCCTTACCACAATGGGGCTAAATCCCAACTCCAGTGGCCTCCTTTAGGCTTTGTAGGCCCAAAAGGGATCCAAAATGTCTGGAGGAAACCAAGCACTGCTCATCACTTGTGCAATACCATTCCAACAGTGAAGCATGGTGGCGGCAGCATCATGCTGTGGGGCTGGGGACTGGGTGACTGTTCAAAGTACAGAGATATCCTAAATGAGAACCTGCACAAGAGCCCTCTGTACCTCAAGGTGAGCTGAGGGTTCACCATCTACAGGGACAATGACCCTAAGCACAGAGCAAAGACAACACAGAAGTGCCTTGGGGACAAGCTGGGAATGTCCTTGAGTTATCCAGCCAGAGCACTGACTTGACCTCAGTATAACATCTCAAAGTGACCTGAAAATAGCTGACCATCTCCATCCCAACTGACAGAGGAGTTTGAGAGAATCTTCAGAGAAGAATGGCAGAAGATCCCCAAATCACACCTTTGGGATGTGGTGGAACAGGAGATTTGCATCATGGATGTGCAGCCAACAGCTGTGTGATGCTGTCATGTCAATATGGACCACAATCCCTGAGGAATGATTCCATCATCTTGTTGAATCTGTGCCACAAAGAATTACGGCATATCTGAAGGCAAAAGGGGGTCCAACCGGGTACTAGCAAGGTGTACTTAATAAGGTGACCAGTGAGTGTATAAGCTGATGCCTCAACTCCTGTGAAAGGTGAAGGGGGTCTAGTGCTCCACTGAGGGAGGGCTGGGGGGCTCGTCCACAATCATTTTCCCTTTTATCTGTCAGCCAGATCTCCATCAGTTCTTATTTTCATTCAATTAAAAGCTCATCTTTGTGCTCTTCTGGCTCCTGTCTTGTGTCGCTCCTAACTGAAACCATCTTTCTTGCACAATTGAATTGGACTTAAAGAGAATTGATTTTGTATTTTAGCTCCTGCTTTAAATTGAAAAATAATTTGATTAAGAAGCCTTGTTATCTCCTGAACGATCTTCTATCGTACTATCATACGAAACCTCTTAATAAGAAGACCTGCACACAGCTCTAGACACACTTCCATGTATTATCACACTTAAGGGGGATGCACTGCCCTTTCTCGGTGGTATACTCAGCATGACCAGTTTTCTCCAGTATGAGACGGGCAAAAAAAAACAAGTGTCGTCTGATCTGTCATGCAATCTCTGTCCTTTGTGAACTTGTAGTGGGGCTACTTAAAATGTCAATCGTGTTTGTTCAGTATTTGTAAGTGTTATGTTGCTCTGACCATTTTTATGTATAAAATGTATATACATATACCTGAAAAAGAGTTTCCTTGCTGCATCGGCAAGGACGTCACCCACCAAGCACTGCACTGGACCCTTTAGGAGGTGGGATTTCCCTGCTTAGTTCTGGGGTTGTGTACGTTATAAGCCAAGACCATGAATTTTCAAAGGAGGAAGAAGGAGAAAGAAGAGAGGAAGCATAAAATGACCATCATCCACCTCATCAAGCACTGCTGTTCTTTCAACGAAGGCAACCACAGATCATCACTGCTCATCAGATTACACGCGGCTGTAAGGTATTTATTCAGGACTTTTCATCATCCACTTCCCAGGGCTGTCGGACTGATAACTGGGAGTCATTCATGAGACTGTGTTGGTTCATACTCTTTGAATTTGGGTTTTCTATCATTTTTACTTTCTTGTATATGAAACATGGGTAAAGTATTGTAATCATCCAAAAATTCGATGTTGAGATTTTGATGAATCTCCACATTTTAGACCTCCCTGACTTTCTCATATACGAAGTATAGGGAAAGTATTGTAATCGTCCAAAAATTCGATGTCAAAATTTTGATTAATCTTGACATTTTTGACTTCCCTGACTTTGTTGCATATGAAGTATAAGGAAAGTATTGTAATCGTTCAAAAATTCGATGTCGAGATTTTGATGAATCTCAGTGTTTTAGACCTTACTGACTTTCTTGTACACAAAGTATATGGATTGTAATCGTCCAAAAAATTCGATGTCGAGATTTTGATGAATCTCAGTGTTTTAGAACTCCCTGACTTTCTCGTATATGAAGTATAAGGAAAGTATTATAATCGTCCACAAATTCGATGTCGAGATTTTGATGAATCTCAGTGTTTTAGACCTCCCTGACTTTCTCGTATACAAAGTATATGGATTGTAATCGTCCAAAAAATTCGATGTCGAGATTTTGATGAATCTCAGTGTTTTAGAACTCCCTGACTTTCTCGTATATGAAGTATAAGGAAAGTATTATAATCGTCCACAAATGCGATGTCGAGATTTTGATGAATCTCAGTGTTTTAGAACTCCCTGACTTTCTCGTATATGAAGTATAAGGAAAGTATTATAATCGTCCACAAATTCGATGTCGAGATTTTGATGAATCTCAGTGTTTTAGACCTCCCTGACTTTCTCGTATACAAAGTATATGCATTGTAATCGTCCAAAAAATTCGATGTCGAGATTTTGATGAATCTCAGTGTTTTAGAACTCCCTGACTTTCTCGTATATGAAGTATAAGGAAAGTATTATAATCGTCCACAAATTCGGTGTCGAGATTTTGATGAATCTCAGTGTTTTAGACCTCCCTGACTTTCTCGTATACAAAGTATATGGATTGTAATCGTCCAAAAAATTCAATGTTGAGATTTTGATGAATCTCCACATTTTAGAACTCCCTGACTTTCTCGTATATGAAGTATAAGGAAAGTATTATAATCGTCCACAAATTCGATGTTGAGATTTTGATGAATCTCAGTGTGTTAGTAGACCTCCCTGACTTACTCACCTGAGTTACTTAAATGTCTCTAGTTAAGTCATCATTTTATGGCTTTCTTCAGAACAGGCCACATGCCTGTCTCAATATGGCTGCCAAGCTGTGCTCTTCATTGTGTTGTCCTTTTCAGTTCATGGTGTGTGAGATGGTCTTTCATTATTTGGTAAGAGAGAGAGAGCTGGGTAAAGCAAGGAAATTTATAGATTTTCTGTCCAATCCCTACAGCCAATAGAGTGTCGTGGTACTTAAATGATACAAGCCAATCCAAACAGCCATACTTCAGACCAATGGGGGGACAGAGCACCTGCACACCTGCCCTCCAGACCATATGTTAAGGTACAGCTTGGCAGTTAGGCAGCCTGACTTTCCTGTGGTGGGCTGACTGAGAGACTTCAGCAGAGAAACATTAGCCAAACTTGTCTGAGGGCACTTCACCCAACCCTGTCGTAAAATTACAAAGAGACTCATTCCTAAAAGGGGGTTCTTAAACCATCAAACCATTGCTGTTATTAACTAACACTAATATTACATTTGCTTTGTCTAAGTTACAAATAAAGACATACAAAATATTTATCAACTTGTAAGCAAAATTTCACATCCCAACAGGGACTAACACGTCTAGCTCTGTTTTTACAGCCCGAGTGACGCTAAGGAGGTTAAGATGTGTGCCAGTGTACAGGGTGAGCGACTCCAATGCAAACGTTCCCGGCTCAGTACCACAACGCACAGTCAAGATAGATACGTGAATAAATCATCTTTATTAAATTTCTGCATTGAAAATGAACAATTAAATGTCATGCCTAAGGCAAAACATTTTTACAGAGAATAAATCCTCCCCCTATAAAAAATACATTAAGAAGACAAATATAAAGGATACATTTGAAAAATCAACACCCGTCGAGCAGTGTACAGTCATTTGATTATTCATTAAAATGATTCCGTGGTAGTGTAAAATAACGCTTCTCTCTCTATATATATATAGAAAATCTAGGCTTCCATTTCATTACCTGAAAAGAAAATAATAACTGAACATGACACGGTAAAATCATTCCAGAAAGAATTCCTTTCTCCCTTCTTCACCGGTTTAAATATATTAATATTATTATTATTATTCTGAGCAGGTGCAATACAAAGGGTGTTGCCCTGGGTGGGTGCGGATGCAGAAATTCATTTCAAGCCTGCCTCTCTCTATTGTACCTCACTTTACAAATGGCTTCTTTGTTGAACAGCAGCAGCAGAAACGAATGTCGGAATGAGGGAATAATGCATGACGCCCTCTTCGGGAAGACGTGTGCCCCAGAAACGCTTCAGACACTCCATTCATGTTGTCCTTCTGCACTGCTCTATTCGGGGCTTTGTGGGGGGGGGCGTCATGAATAAAATACAGCAATAGCGTAATAAAAATGAGCAAATGACAAGATCCTCCTGCCCTTCTCCGACCCTCGTGTCTTCTCTTTCAGTTACTTTTTGTTGTTTACTGTTGCCCACTTTGTAGAGTATGTTGAAATAGGACCCTTTATGAAAGGCCCGACATCAAATTTTTCAAGCATTTACATTTGGACACTTTGGTGTGAAAGAGAGAGTGAGAGCGCAAAAAATGGCATTGGGCGCGTCACGCTTCTGTCAATCTGTGGGTTACCCGTTGGGGTCGTCTAGAACAGGTAATACCACCCCAGGCCGAGAGGGGGCGCTCACGCTAACCTTCTTCTCCAGTCCCTTCTGCAGCAGAGACCAGACGCCCAATGAGGTCAATTGACTCCGCCCCTTTAAAGCCGGAGAGAGGCGTTCAGTCCTGACTCGCCACAGACGATTGGCTCGCTTGTTTTTGTTCAATTTTAGTCGCAGAGGCGCACATCGCGGACCTTTTTCTTTGATTTGTTGGACTGCAGTCTAAACGGGGGACGTACGAGGGGCTCGGAGGTGTGCAGAAATGGCTGACCTGACCTCAAGTTCCAGTAAAGGCTTCCAAACTCGCTGGACGGCACTTTGTTAAAGAGTGGAATAAAATTCTTGATTGGTCGAGCCAGTCACCTGATTTCAATACAGCTGAGCAGGCCTAAAGGGTGGAGGGGTGGGCAAGACCCTCAGAAACAAGCCAGAGTGGAAGATGGCTGCATTGGAGGCTTCGCCAGAGAAGATCCTCAGCATCTGGAGATGTTGATGAATTACAAGCTAGTCATTGCATGCAAGGGGGACGCGAGTGGTGGGGGGGGGGGGGATTGGTGGTGGTGAATGACATCCTAATACTCCCAGTGGGACCTGCAAGGCCTTATTTCAAAATAAAATAGTAATACCTAAAACCCATAAATTGCTGAGTTGACTGGGATAAATCTTAAAAAATGAAATTAATCATAAAACAACATGGCTGACTGGGGTTGGACGTGCAACCGAGACCCCCATACCTGTAAACGTATTGCCTAAACTTTAACTTTCAAATGGATTCAAGAATTAAATTAGGGAAGGACGGCCGCTTTTATTTGTTACATAAGAATAAATAAAGACGACTACAGTGGGATTACATGGTGGCACAGCAATGGTGCTTTAACCCTAACTTAGCATAACGGAAAAATGAACTTTAAAGTGGTTTTGGGGGGTGTTTGGCAATTGACTTTTTTTTACTGGGTATGAACTCAAATTCCGCACTTCATTCTACAGAGTGCCATTTATTCAGGTGCAAGACACTATATAAATGTAAATCCTGCTGTCATGTATTGGGTGGTCCCGGCGTCACTGCCCTGTCCCTCCGGCTCTTTCTTTCTATTCTCATTGAATTCTCATATATTCATAATATTGAATATGAAAGGTGCCTAATTAAGACTGACGCTAGCTAGAAACAGCGGGGTAGTGGACAGCAATGCAGAAAACGAATGGATGATTTCATGCAGGGGGGCACCACGGCTTTAACTCTTACTGATGCCCATTGCAGCTCGCAGTATTACTGTATAACATTCATGCGGGTGGCTGCTACGCGACTGTATAGAAAAGTAAAGGCCGACGCAGTATGTCGAGTTCCACAGCCTCACAGCCCGGTAATCGTTTCAGTTGTTCATAATGAGGGCCCTGACTGCTACTCTGTGCTGCGGAGACCACCATAAGAGTCACTGCAGAAAAGACCACACAGCAGTGGACCTCACATTTGCAACATTTTTTGTGGGATTCCCAAAATTTCAATAGGATTTTGTTTTTGGCTTAAGACAACAATTTTAACTTTATTACATAAAGTAGGTACAGAAAGAGCTAGTTAGATTTCTTTAAGGACAGTCCATCGCTCTGTGGAAAGAATATTAGTGGACAGAAAATGGCAAACATTAAAAGGTAGACAGACAGTGTCCTCTGGGGGCCAAAACTGGGAATGACGAGGGTGACCGAGTAAGGGACATTTACTGACTGGTTAGGGCAAAGAGACAGGAAAAAAAATAAGAGATGGGGCAGTTTAGTGTCCTCTGTAGGCCATTAGAGGAAAACCAAATATTACAAATAATTAAAAAAATATATATGGCAATGGGGTAAAAAAAAAAAAGGCAGGGCGGTTTAGTGCCCTCTACAGGCCATTAGAGGAAAGCACAATATTACAGATAAAATTAATATATAGCAAAGGAATAAAATAAAAAGTTACTACTCGCAATTGGTCTTTAGTAGAAAAGAAACAAGAAACATTTAAAAAACTGGTTAGTTAGCTCCCTCTGTAGGTCAGTCATATCAGTCATGATCCAACCCGCTATATCCTAACACAGGGTCTCAGGGGTCTGCTGGAGCCAATCCCAGCCAACACAGGGCGCAAGTAGGCCTGTAGGCCATTAGAGGAAAGCAAAATATTACAAATAATTAAAAAAATAAATATGGCAATGGGGTAAAAGAAGGCAGGGTGGTTTAATGCCCTCTACAGGCCATTAGAGGAAAGCACAATAATACAGATAAAAATGAATATATAGCAAAGGAATAAAATAAAAAGTTACTACTCGCAATTGGTGATTAGCAAATAAGAAACAAGAAACATTTAAAAAACTGGTTAGTTAGCTCCCTCTGTAGGCCATTAGAGGAAAGCAAAATATTACAAATAATTAAAAAAAATATATATGGCAATGGGGTAAAAAAAAAAAAAAGACAGGAGGTTTAGTGCCCTCTACAGGCCATTAGAAGAAAGCAAAAATATTAGAAATTAAAATTAAATATGGCAATGGAATAAAAAAAAAAGTTACTGCTTTCAATTGGTCATTAGAAAAAAAAAATAATAAAGGAACAAAAAACAAAAACTCGGTCTCGTTACTTCCCATTGTAGACCACTAGAGGAAAGCAAAATATTACAAATAATAAACAAATATGGAAATGGGATAAAAAACATAAAACAACAAAAAACAAACAAACAATTACTGCTCTTAATTGGTCATTAGCAGAAAAGGGACATGAAAAAAATAAAAATAAAAAAAACTGACTAGTTAGCTCCCCCTGTAGGCCATTAAAAGAAAGCAAAATATAATTTAAAAAAAATATGGCAATGGGGTCTAAAAAAAAAAAAAAATAATAATTGCTATTCTCAAATCATTCAAAGAGACAATTTGGGGATTGACAAAGTATATTAAAACAAATCAAAAATGAAATTAGTCATTAGCAGAAGAGGAACAAGGAAAATGTAAAAAAAAAAACCAACAAACTGGCTAGTTAGCTCCCTCTGTAGGTCATTAAAGGAAAGTAAAATATTACAAATAATAAAAAATATGGCAATGGGGTAAAAAAAGAAACAAACAAACAAACAATGACTACATTCAATTGGTAATTAGTAGAAAAGACACAAGAAAATAAAATAAACCTGTCTCGTTAGCTCCCCCTGTAGGCCATTAGAGGAAAGTAAAATCCTAGTAATAAAAGCTGGTGATGGTATTGAAAATAAATCACTGGCTGACTGTTTCTGCCCTCTAGAGGACTTGTGCAGAAACAGAAACACTTAAAATTGTAAAAAGGCAGCTTGTTAGCGCCATCTGTTGGCCATTATTTGGAATAAATACGGTAAATGAGTAGGTGATAGAAATGTACTGCCCTGTGTAAGCAATTATTGGAAAAGGAATCGTTAAAAAATAAAATGCAATTTGTTAGTGTTCTCTGTAAGCCATCAGAGGGAAGGAAAAGAACAACATTAAAAGTTGCTTATGGTAATTGTATATTAGCAGCGAAGATAATGAAAGGCAATTAGTTAATGCCTTCTGTGAAGCAGTAATAGGAATGGCAATAAATACATAAGTGGCAGATAGTAACTGCCCTCTGTAGGCCAATTGAAGAAATGAATCAGGAAAAATAAAAACCTCAGTGTAACTATTGCCATCTGTAAGCCTCAGGGAAAGCCGTTCAAATTAAGTCAGTATGGTAGTGCCCAGTGTTGGCCATTTGAAGAAAGGAAAAGAGCAACAAATAAAAAGTTACTTATGGTAAGGGAGCTAAAAATAATCAATGACAGAAAGTGACTGCCCCCTACAGGTCATTAGTGGAAAACAAAATGCTACAATTTGTTCATAAAGAATCTGTTCCCTGTCAATCAGAGACATCACACATGGAGCCACTGAAACACCTCCAGGAAAACCTGCCATGTAGAAGTTTCAGCCAGTCAGGTGTTTCTGGTGGCCATAAGTGGGAACGGCAATGAGACACCAAAACAACGACAGACAGGTACTGCCCTCTGCAGGCCATTTATGGAAAAGAAAAAGGAATAATAAAAAGTCATTTATTTCTGTTGGTCATTAGCAGAAAAGAAAACCGCAAAGAATAAAAGTCGCTTAGCTAGTTCCCACTGTAGAGGAAAGGAAAAGAATAAAGGTAAAAGTTAATTACATAAATTATATTTATTTTTTAAATCAATTAAAGACAATTACTGCCCTCTGTATATCATTACTGGAAATGAAAATTTAAAGTCAGTCAGCTGGTGCCCTCTGGAGGTGATGGGGAGAACAAAAATGTTAAAACAAACAAAACAGTGCAGAGTTACTGCCACCTGCAGGCCATCAGTGGAAATGCATGAGCCGAGTAGTTACTGGGGTCTGCAGGCCATTCGGAGAAAGGAACTTCCACACAAAGGTACTTCAACATGTCAGCATTTTCGGGTTCACCTTAAAATGCTAAAGCAGCAAACCAAGAAACTCTTGGACGGCATTTCACACTTCAGCTAAGGTACTTCAATAATTCCCAGTAGTCTCTTGCACAACCTTCTTTGATTACAATACAAATGATAATAAGAGTTATAATAGCAATAAAACAAATTCATTAAAAAATAAAGGAAGGACTCAAGTGGTTAAAGGAAGGGTTGAATGCCTTCGAGGACCACCGTGTTTCTGTCAGGCTACAGCAGTTCTGCTCACAAGGTGGGCATTCTGAAATGGGCCACAGGAATGTATGTGTTTGAGGGGATGGCTATGCCCAGGGTGACCACCCTAACCCATCTCAAGGTCTCTGGTAGCACTTATTAATATATGGGCTGCATGATGGAAGCTCTCAGAAGATCAGATTTCCATTACACCAGTCAAGAGGTGCTGCAGGATTCTGGAAAATGACATTTCCCACCTTGGAGGATACATTTGTATTCCTTATGTCAATCAGATCATGAGGATGACAAGAAAAGTGATCTGTTTATAGAGTCCCTCATGTATAGCTTAACAATCAACTCAATGGACGCCTGGAGAGCCTGCAAGCCACTTCAGAGGCATTTGGTGAAATCCAGGAAGAGAGGGCTAGAAGGGAGGTGGCACTCAACTTTCCAAAAAACTAAAGTCCCCCTCTGTTATGGGAATAATCCAAGAGGTCACGAGCACCCGTTTGCTCCTCACTCAAAAGACAGAAGATCAGGGTGATGCTCTTCCTCATCGACGCTGGAACTCCTCTGCCTTGGCACGCCAGAATCTTCTGATCCGTTCTCCAGAAGGTCATCTTCGCTGATGCTGATGTGCAGGCCCATCTTCCCACACTGCGGCGTGGACGTCATCCTCCCCTCCTGCCCAGCAGACCTCTGCTTAAGGTCTAAAGTTTCCTTATGGATCAGGTCGGGCACAGAAAGCAACTGCTGGTTGGTGTCTTCCAAGATGTCGTCGTCGTCATCCTTCTCACGCTGGGCGTCAAGCTCAGGCCGCAAAGCCTCACTGGTCTCGGCCTCATTTCCACCCTGCTCGTGGTATGGTGACATCGCTGGACTGCTTTGTTCCTCTTCATCTCGAGCGGCTTTCCCATTTTGGACTAAAGGAGTCTTGTCTGGTGACTCGTTGAAAGAAACGTCTGAGGCTTCGGGGCTGTTGACCACGGGTTGGGAGGAAATCATCATGTCCTGGGTGGTCTTCAGTGACCGAGCCATGCGTTTCTTAACAATCGGAGGTGGCGGCTCCAGTCGAGGAAACGTATCCTGAAGCTTCACCCTGAGAACGAGAAGAGCAGAGTCTGGAGTCAGTCTAACCATTGCCATGTCCCCCCTTGGGTCACACGTGTAGACAAAATGGACAACAAAATGTTAAGTTTATCGTCATGTTCACATGGTACACAGAAATTCATATGTGTGTGTCTCCTCAGGACAGATAAGAGAAAAAATGAAAGTAAATAAATACTGTCACGCACGTGCGAGTAGGAGGACATTGTATGGACCAAACGAAGGTACAGTGCATCCAGAAAGTATTCACAGCACATCACTTTTTCCACATTTTGTTATGTTACAGCCTTATTCCAAAATGGATTAAATTAATTTTTTTCCTCAGAATTCGACACACAACACCTCATAATGACAACGTGAAAAAAGTTTACTTGAGGTTTTTGCAAATTTATTAAAAATAAAAAAACTGAGAAATCCCATGTCCATAAGTATTCACAGCCTTTGCTCAATACTTTGTTGATGCACCTTTGGCAGCAATTCCAGCCTCAAGTCTTGTTGAATATGATGCCACAAGCTTGGCACACCTCTCCTTGGCCAGTTTCGCCCATTCCTCTTTGCAGCACCTCTCAAGTTCCATCAGGTTGGATGGGAAGCGTCGGTGCACAGCCATTTTAAGATCTCTCCAGAGATGTTCAATCGGATTCAAGTCTGGGCTCTGGCTGGGCCACTCAAGGACATTCACAGAGTTGTCCTGAAGCCACTCCTTTGATATCTTGGCTGTGTGCTTAGGGTCGTTGTCCTGCTGAAAGATGAACCGTCACCCCAGTCTGAGGTCAAGAGCGCTCTGGAGCAGGTTTTCATCCAGGATGTCTCTGTACATTGCTGCAGTCATCTTTCCCTTTATCCTGACTAGTCTCCCAGTTCCTGCCGCTGAAAAACATCCCCACAGCATGATGCTGACACCACCATGCTTCACTGTAGGGATGGTGCCAGGTTTATCTCATCAAACCAGAGAATTTTCTTTCTCATGGTCTGAGAGTCCTTCAGGTGCCTTTTAGCAAACTCCAGGCGAGCTGCCATGTGCCATTTACTAAGGAGTGGCTTCCGTCTGGCCACTCTACCATACAGGCCTGATTGATGGATTGCTGCAGAGATGGTTGTCCTTCTGGAAGGTTCTTCTCTCTCCACAGAGGACCTCTGGAGCTCTAACAGAGTGACCATCGGGTTCTTGGTCACCTCCCTGACTAAGGTCCTTCTCCCCTGATCGCTCAGTTTAGATGGCCGGCCAGCTCTAGGAAGAGTCCTGGTGGTTTTGAACTTCTTCCACTTATCATGGAGGCCACTGTGCTCATTGGGACCTTCAAAGCAGCAGAAATTTTTCTGTAACCTTCCCCAGATATGTGCCTCGAGACAATCACGTCTCGGAGGTCTACAGACAATTCCTTTGACTTCATGCTTGGTTTGTGCTCTGACCTGAACTGTCAACTGTGGGACCTTATATAGACAGGTGTGTGCCTTTCCAAATCATGTTCAGTCAACTGAATTTACCACAGGTGGACTCCAATGAAGCTGCAGAAACATCTCAAGGATGATCAGGGGAAACAGGATGCACCTGAGCTCGATTTTCAGCTTCATGGCAAAGCCTGTGAATACTTATGTACATGTGCTTTCACAGTTTTTTTATTTTTAATAAATTTGCAAAAATCTCAAGTAAACTTTTTTCACATTGTCATTATGGGGTGTTGTGTGTAGAATTCTGAGGGAAAAAATGAATTTAATCCATTTTGGAATAAGGCTGTAACATAACAGAATGTGGAAACAGTGATGCGCTGTGAATACTTTCCGGATGCACTGTAATCTGTATCTGAGGTATGTAACAAGTGTGTGAATTTATATACTGTAGAGGCTCACAGAACAAAAAGCACAGTGAACATTTGTCATAAACACGTTGATTTATGTGTGAAACCATTGCTTTGTGTGCTTTTTAGAAAACTGAGTATTTTTTTTTTTTTTTGTTCTTTATTTCGCCTTATACAATTTCTTGGTAGTTTTCGCATACCCCTTGGGGTCAGAGCGCAGGGTCAGCCATTGTACAGCGCCCCTGGAGCAATTACAGGTTAAGGGCCTTGCTCAAGGGCCCAGCAGAGCAGTGGCCTTTTTGGCAGTGACGGGGATTCGAACCGGCAACCTTCGGGATACCAGCGCAGATCCTTAGCCTCAGAGCCACCACTCCGCCTATTTTGGAAAACTATTCAGCCCTTGGACAAAAGGAAAAAAAAATAGGCCTAAAAGGGTTAATAAAACAGACAGCCATACTGTCAGAATGTGGACAGTGAATGAACTCGTGTTTCGTTCACCTGCTCCCATTTTGGAATTAGAAAAAGAATAATGTGGGACGGCACGGTGGCGCAGTGGTAGCAGTAAGGAGACCAGGGTTCGCTTCCCGGGTCCTCCCTGTGTGGAGTTTGCATGTTCTCCCCGTGTCTGCGTGGGTTTCCTCCGGGTGCTCAGGTTTCTTCCCACAGTCCAAAGACATGCTGGTTAGGTGCATTGGCGATTCTGCCCGTAGTGTGTACTTGGTGTGTGTGCCCTGCGGTGGGCTGGTGCCCTGCCCAGGGTTTGTTTCCTGCCTTGCGCCCTGTGTTGGCTGGGATTGGCTCCAGTAGACCCCGGTGACCCTTTAGTTAGGATATTGCGGGTTGGATAATGGATGAATGGATGGATAAAGAATAATGTGCTCTCGCGGCTTAGTAAACAGCAGGCTTGTTAGCTTAAGATCCAAATGTGTCGATGAAATCTTCTTGATAAACGCAAACATTTTAATTAGGTTTGTGGCCTGCAATTATGACAAGCGTTTTATCATATCTTAGGCCAGTGGTTCTCAAACTGTGGGGCTGGACCCCCTAGGGGGGCACAAAGTAACAAAAAGGGGGGCGCAAAGATGAGAAAAAAAGAAAACAAAAATCAAAAATATGAAAAATACGTCTATTGAAACCAAAACAAATGAACTTAAATTACATTCTGATACTAGAAAAATAAATACAGAGTTAGATAAATGTCGATAAAAGTTAAGTAGGTATAATAAAATATGCATCAATGATATATCATTAATTAAAAAAGAACAAATTGGTATTAGTGGGCTCCTTTCAAAAAACGTTAGGGGGGCGCGATTAAAACTATTATGAAAACTCGGGTTGCCAATACTTAAAGGCTGAGAAACACTATCTTAGGCCCCATTTATTGTGGATAAATGCAGAGAGAGCACTGAGAAATGTGTGACTTCCATTCATACGAATCGTAGAAATGTTGGTAGTTGTTGTGATGTGAGATTTTGCATATAAGTTGATAAATATTTATTACGTCTTTATTTGTAACTTAGGCAAAGCAATGCAATATCAGTGTTACATTAGTCAGAAGCATTTATGTTTTCAACTTCCCCACCAGGACCGAGTCTCTTTGAATTTTACGATAGGATTTGGGGGGGGGGTTGTGCCTCAAACCAGTTTGGTTTCTCTGCTAAAGTCTCTCTCTCAAACCCCACACAAAGACAGGCTGCCTAACTGCCAAGCTTTACCTTAACATGTGGTTTGGGGTGGCAGGCGTGAAGGTGTTCTGTCCCCACCCATTGGTCTGAAGTATGGCTGTTTGGAACTGGCTTGTATCAGAAGCCTTTAAGTACCGTGACGTCCTATTGGCTGTAGGGGTTGGACAGAAAATCTATAAATTTGCTCACTCCCTCACCAAACTGAAAAGGACAACACAATGAAGAGCACAGCTCGGCAGCCATATTGAGACGGGCATGCGGCCTGCTCTGAAGAAAACTGACCACAAATGATGCCTTAACTCGAGACATTTTTAAATAACTAACAAGTCTGTGTGCCGCCTGAAACTACACATCAACATTTAATCAGGTTGTATGGTTGCCAATATTCAAATGTACTTTGCATATTGTTATTATCTATATATATAAAAATGGAATGGGTGGGTCGTCGGGTGGGCCTTTTTTTCATTCCGTTGAAAGACACGCCCTACTCACTGGACAGTTAAAAACACCAATCAAACTAACGATGACATCAAGTATTACCCAATCAAAAGTAGGAAAGGAGGCATCATCATAAAATGCGTCTGGGATGATTTGCATGAGACGCTGCTTTAAAAAAAAAATGATAAAAAAAAATACGGGATAAATCCCGTCCAGTATTGATTCAAAATGGGACGCGCAATTTCATTCTCAAACGCGGCACGATTCCGTATTTTAAAGGACGGGTGGCAACCCTACAGTGCCAGGTAACCACCCATACAATCACATTGTGATTCAGACTAGGAATGCAATGAATGTAATTACCCCGATCTACATACAAGGCGAAAGTCTTGCAACATTCACAGATGATGGTTTGGGATAAGTACACCATACAACATAAAAGAGCTTATAAGGCCTTGAACCGAAAAAAGCAAGATCTCAGAGATCGTAAAAAAAAAAAATAGGAGGTAATGTCGTTTTACTCGCTGTAGATTTTAGTCAAACATTACCAGTTATTCCACGAGGGAGACCAGCAGATGAACTCAACGCGTGTTTAAAATCCATGCTTCTCCCACGCTCGGTTATATGTCGCGTGTTCTCGGGTAGGTGCACCAAAAAAATGTATACATTTAAGTATGTAATGGGCAAACAAAAAATGAGGTATACCCGAAGGCACAGCAGTAGTACTTAATGTAACTTTACTTCTTAAATGTTAATGTTTTACTGTTTAATAATTTATACGCTTCTTATATGTTGTTCAAATTCTTTTATCAAAATACCACTGACAGCGCAATGCACGATAACATGCAGTGAATACACCATACGCATCCGCCCACGGCTGCCCTGCTGTGCGCAGATAGGAGTTGATTCTACAATAAAATAAAATAAAGATAAAAAGAGTAAAACAATCATCACCCATAAAGCGGATAGTAGACGTGACGTACTATATGTGTACCACATTTCAAGTGTATAGGTGAAACGGTTTGCGAGCTACAGGTCATTTAAAATCCTGGACAGACACACAAATTGCCACGGTAGCAAATTACAGAAGAAGATTTTACTGTTTAATAAATTATATTTATATGAAATGTGCTTCTTATATATTACTTCATATTCTCATATGATAATGATGTTAATGTTTATATTGATTTCTGTGTTATTAAAACTGCATGTATGTGTGTATATGTATATATATATATATATATATATATATATACTAGCAAAATACCCGCGCTTCGCAGCGGAGAAGTAGTGTGTTAAAGAGGTTATGAAAAAAAAAGGAAACATTTTAAAAATAACGTAACATGATTGTCAATGAAAGCCCGTTTCAGTCAGTAAGTCTTATGTGTGTGTTTATGTATGTGTGTGTATATATATGTACATGTGTATATGTAGATATGTATATATATATGTATATGTATATAAATGTTTATGTGTGTGTGTATATTATATATATAATATATATATATATATATATATCTATATATCTATATATATATATATATATATATATATATATATATATATATATATATATATAAAAGACAGCAACAGTTATAACAATGACAACACAATTACATTGACAATCATGTTACGTTATTTTTAAAATGTTTCCTTTTTTTTTCATAACCTCTTTAACACACTACTTCTCCGCTGCGAAGCGCGGGTATTTTGCTATATATATATATATATATATATATATATATACGAGCTGTATATACCCGGCGTTGCCCAGGGCAGAAGTAACCTAATCGGTCAAACACTTACATATATACCAAAGTAAACCTAATCGGTCAAACAGTTACATATATAAAAAAACCGAACCTAATCGGACAAACAGCTTCATATATACAGAAGCGAACCTAATCGGACAAACAGCTAATCTATATACATAAGCAAACCTAATTGGTCAAACAGTTACATAAATACAAAAGCAAACCTAATCGATCAAACAGCTTCATATATACAGAAGCGAACCTAATTGGTCAAACAGTTATGCATGTGCAGAATAATTTTACAAAGATTATGCGTGTTAACAATCATTAAAAAGAAAAGATTGAGGAACTCTTCTTCTATATGTGATGAAGCTGGATGAAGCTGACTTGACGAAGACGTAGGTGGCATAGATTGGTTTTTCTAAAACAGAAGAAAAAAATGAGTATCTATTATTATTTTAAATTAGAATGAAAATGAGAACCTTGATTAGAGATAGATTATCCGTATTAAAATATGTGCATGAATAAACTTTTGCTAACTCTCTAGCAAAAGTTTATTCATACAAATTGGCATGGGATTGCTTTGTGAAAAAGTAAAAATTAGATAAAAATAAATTGAGAATGCGTACTTCGATTTGACTGAGATTATGTGTAATGATGAAAAAAAAGTTTAGTATGTTTTTTTTTCCATACGGGAAGGATGTAAAACCTTACATAGGCACCCTTCAGCCCGTACTGAAGGGTACTGTCAGATTCTTACTGACTAAAAAACACCCTTTTTATTCCACAGCTACCCCAAAAACCACTATTAGGCATTACTTTGGGGTGGCAGTAGTTTAGTTATGAAACAGCTGGGTCCTGAAAAAAATCTGTCTTATTAGTGGCTTCATCACATATAGAAGAACAGTTCCTCAATCTTTTCTTTTTAATGATTGTTAACACGCATAATGTTTGTAAAATCATTCTGCACATGCATAACTGTTTGACCAATTAGGTTCGCTTCTGTATATATGAAGCTGTTTGATCGATTAGGTTTGCTTTTGTATTTATGTAACTGTTTGACCAATTAGGTTTGCTTATGTATATAGATTAGCTGTTTGTCCGATTAGGTTCGGTTTTTTTATATATGTAACTGTTTGACCGATTAGGTTTACTTTGGTATATATGTAAGTGTTTGACCGATTAGGTTACTTCTGCCCCGGGCAACGCCGGGTATATACAGCTCGTTTATGAATATTACCAATAATACATTATTTAAATTGTAACTTAACTCCTGCTTGTCTTTTACTGCACCTAATTGCCTGAGGTTATAGATGTACTGTAGAAGGGAAGGTGGGGAGAAGTTATCGTCACTAATAAAACCCCTGTGTGCGTCCAGTATCCGTGTGTGTGTCTTCTGGTGAAGTGCGCATGCGCGGGGCACGGTGTGATGCTTCAAACCAGATGCTTCAAGGGTCACCTGATGCGTCACACAAGACAGAGAGGGCGGGACCTATAAAATATCGCGCGGCAGATCCAATCGGATTTTGGTAAATGAGGTAAGACCTAAAACAGAAAAAACAAAAAATCCAATCGGGTACTGAGACGCGGAGACCAGCTTCCTCATTGTCGTGCAAGTGTTCACTCTGAGGATGTCAGATTTGCGATTAAGAAGCTTGGCCCGGTAAAGTGTAAAGTAAAAGTAGATTTATTTTCACGCACTTCACATCATTTGTTGGGGAGAATCTGCTGATTGCCCACTGTTGTCACAGAAAATTAAATGCATATTACGGACAGCAAAGCCAGTATTACTGTCAGAGAAAACTACAGGCATTTTACGCAAAAAATTTAATGAGGTAAAAGGTCCCTTGCCATTTAATGCAGACTGTTCCTACTAATGTTTATGGACTACTGTTCTAACGCCCGTTATTGTAACGGGCTTAATGTCTAGTATACTACAGTATAATACCTTAGAGACAGTGCTAAGTCTGGGAGATTAGAGGCATTCTGACAAAGGCTACTTATTAATAATACAAAAGAGGAAAGTAGAGGAATACTCTACCAAGACAAAACAGTAGTTTTAAGTCTCTTTGGTCATTTCCTCCTATTGCACGGCCTTCTGGGGAGTTTTTATTCCCATAATGGAAATTAACAAAGGAGCCGCAGGGCCAAATGACACAAAACAGTGAAAGGATGGACAGCAGAAACGTTAAAACATGCTTTGTTAACTTTTATGGGGCACTTGTGTGTTACATGGCGAGAATGTCATGTTTTTTGTAATCTTGGATTTGAATATTTTCACCATCTTTTGCGTTCCCTTGCACAGTTGTTCCGGTTATATAAGCCGTTATGTGTTGGTGACCATATTACTGGGAGGACACAGCCGCTGCCTTTCTTCATTCTGTGTGCCTTTTGCGTCCGTGTCTCATTGGTAATTGTCATTAACATAGAGAGGGCAAACTCAACAGAAAAAGCTGAGTTAACAACAGGACTTACAACTACGGCAAATATAAGTGTGTTGAAAATTATTATGAGTGTAAATCTCATAGACGTTATCTGAATCCCTTATCTGAAATGCTTGGGATCAGAAGTATTTCGGATATTTTCAGATTTTGGAATATCTGCATATACATAATGAATTATTTTGGGGATCAAGTAGGGAAATGCAGGCAAACCTGCTAAATGATAACTCCTTGAGCATGGGAAAGGCGCTATATAAATAAAATGTATTAGTATTATCCCCAAGCCAATTAATATTCTGTCATTTTGTCACAATAAGTCAGTTGAAAATAAAGTAATGGCACTTTATAATGACGGACGTGCAGTGAATACCCTTGACGTGAGCGTTCTTAGTTTTCCTCCTCTTTCTCTGTACGTTTACCATTTGCTTGCTTGCTGCTTCCTGTGCACCTCTTCTTTTATCCACCCTAGCGGTTCGCTTCTTCTCTTCTTCCGTCGGCATCTTTTCACATTAAAACTGATTAAGTCGGTGTTTGTGTTGCAATTAGTACGTTTTTCTTAATTTTTCACATAAGCTGGCCACTTAAGTCTTCAATCTGCCTCAAGAATGATTTAGCTGTACGCATGCGTCACACGGCCGCCCTACTGCCAAGATTTGTTTCTACAATAAAATAAAAAGAGTAATAAAAATCATCACCACGAAAGCGGAAAGTAGAGGTCCCATAGTATATGTGCACCAAATTTCAGGTCAATAGGTGAAACGTTTTGTGGAAGCCATTAACTGACCGGTGAGACACTACATCCAATTTTCGTGTGGTGTGGGTGCACATCCATAAAACATAACATGCTTTTGCCAACATAAAAAGGCATTTTACAGCAGAGTCCAGTTCTCCTAATGTAATCAGAACAATGGAGTGCACTAATAAGGGCACCTAGCGGGAACAAAGCTGCTTTTGTTAACTCTAAGCAGTGACAATCCATTAACACATAATGCCGTCAGCAGTTTCAATGGTGCCAGTCAAGTCAAGTTGCTTCAGTGCTGCACAAAGCTCATCATCCAATGTGGCGCTCAATGCTTCATAGGTACCCCTTGACTTTTCCGCCCCCCCCCTGGATTATCAATCGTGTTGCCCTAACTTTGACAGACGACTCCCATTTTGTATTTTGTAGCATTTCAGATTTTTGATTAAGGACACTCATCCTGTAGCTGTGCTCTTTCCTGAATGCAGAATATGAAAAGAACACAAATATGAGCTAATTATCCGTTGAGATCGGTAGAGGGACACGCAGCGCTTCATTTATGCTGTGGGGCTGCCCGGAGCTCAGCTCTCGTAACTCGGATTTTGAACTTCTAGAATTTTGGCTACTGATTGCTGACTCCATGATTACAAATAAAAAAAAAATAGCAATCATATAAAGAAACGCTCCAGTTTTTGGGATTCTGGAGAAAGGCAAGGGGGTGCCCACATAGACAAACTGTACAATGCAAGGGGCCGAGCAATGCCTTAGAACGCTGGGTCTGTGAGGCGGCCGCCCCGTTACGGACCCCCGGCCAGCACAAGACGATTCAAAAATAAAATTCGCTGCACACAGTGAAATGTAACATGGCAGTAATATTCAGAATTATTGCTCAGTATTATTCAAAGTGTTTCTAGTGGGGCATCTGCTATGAAATGAATATTAAAATGCTGATTACAGAGAGTCAATAAAATGTTCAGCCGAGTGCCAGAATGACTTAAAGAACCGGCCGTTTATTCTCAAAACTGCTTAATCCCACTGGCGGTTGCAGGGGTTGAAATTTGGTGCATTTTATGAGCAATAAGCATAAATTGATATTTTAAAATATTAATATTGAGGTGATTCGGGAAGACATACCTTACACCCAAAGAAAATGGTTATAAATTAATAATAGTGTAATAAAAAAAATGCAACATTAAAGCGACCAAGGACACCTGACTTACAGCCAAAGAACATTACAAAAATGTAAAAAATGTTACAATCATAAATAAATATAACAACAACAGTAACAATATAAAATATATAAAAATAGTATTAATAGTGATTAAATAATGTTGCGTTTTATTTATACGGCACATTTCCTAAAGTGACAGTGCTAATTTTTAATCCAGAGCATACAGTAAGAATTGATTACTGTAACTGCATTTGCCGAGGGTCTCCAGCTGCCAGACGGCCATCCCAGCCATTAGTTTGACCCACCATACGTACAAAAAAAAAAGCTCCACAGTCCAAGGGTCTTCGTTTTAAAGATTTACAGGACAGAACCTTCCATTATCTGCATTAAAGTTACACCACACTCAAGTTCAAACTGAGCTAAGTTTACCATTAACATTGACGTCAAGCTCTTACAATTACTGTTACGTCACATTTATTGGGATAGACTCGAGCTTCCTCACGGCCCTGGATGGACTGATGATATTATAAATATTAATCGTACAAATAACTGAGCAAGATGTGTGGAGTACAAGGCCAAGAAGGTTATGCCAAAACTTTACAACACACTGGTGAGGCCTCACCCGGAGTACTGGGTGAAGTTTGGGTCTGCAGGCTACAAAAAGGACATAACAGCACAAGAGAAGCTTCCAGAGAAGAGCGACTGGGCTGATTCCAGGGCTACAGGGGATGAGTTATGAGGAAAAATTAAAAGAGCTGAGCCTTTAAGAGGAGACCTGACTGAAGTGTTTAAAATTATGAAGGGAATCAGTCCAGTGGATCGAGACGGTGACTTCAAGAACATCAAGAACACGGAGACACAGTTGGAAACTTGTGAAGGGGAAATTTCACACAAACATTAGGAAATTTTTCATTACACAAAGAACAATAGACACTTGGAATAAGAGACCACGTAGTGTGGTAGACAGTAGGAATTTAGGGACTTTCAAAACTCGACTTGATGTTATTTTGGAAGAAATGAAGCGGACAAGACGGGTGAGCTTTGTTGGGCTGAATGGCCTGTTCTCATCCGGATTGTTCTAATTTTCTGAAAATAATTACAATTTAGTACTGTATATGAAGAAGAGAAAAAAGGTGAAGTGCTCAGCACTCCCGGCTGTAAATCTTGGCCCATTTGTCAGCAACTAGCTGGTACTTGCTTTGTAAATGAAGAGCTGCTGGAGCTCATAGCAATTGCCTGGGGTGCGCCAGTGAGAGCAATTAGTGCACCGGAGTGCAACACTGTTAACACTGAATTATGTAATCAATCAATCAATCATCTATCATGTATTATATAGTGCCTTTCATATCTATCTATCTATCTATCTATCTAATATTATATAGTACCATTCATGCAGTGCATCCAGAAAGTATTCACAGCGCATCACTTTTTCCACATTTTGTTATGTTACAGCCTTATTCCAAAATGGATTAAATTCATTTTTTTCCTCAGAATTCTACACACAACACCCCATAATGACAATGTGAAAAAAGTTTATTTAGGTTTTTGCAAATTTATTAAAAATAAAACAATTGAGAAATCCCATGTCCATAAGTATTCACAGCCTTTGCTCAATACTTTGTCGATGCACCTTTGGCAGCAATTACAGCCTCAAGTCTTTTTGAATATGATGCCACAAGCTTGGCACACCTATCCTTGGCCAGTTTCGCCCATTCCTCTTTGCAGCACCTCTCGAGCTCCATCAGGTTGGATGGGAAGCGTCGGTGCACAGCCATTTTAAGATCTCTCCAGAGATGTTCAATCGGATTCAAGTCTGGGCTCTAGCTGGGCCACTCAAGGACATTCACAGAGTTGTCCTGAAGCCACTCCTTTGATATCTTGGCTGTGTGCTTAGGGTCGTTGTCCTGCTGAAAGATGAACCGTCGCCCCAGTCTGAGGTCAAGAGCGCTCTGGAGCAGGTTTTCAATCAGGATGTCTCTGTACATTGCTGCAGTCATCTTTCCCTTTATCCTGACTAGTCTCCCAGTCCCTGCCGCTGAAAAACATCCCCACAGCATGATGCTGCCATCACCATGCTTCACTGTAGGGATGGTATTGGCCTGGTGATGAGCGGTGCCTGGTTTCCTCCAAACGTGACGCCTGGCATTCACACCAAAGAGTTCAATCTTTGTCTCATCAAACCAGAGAATTTTCTTTCTCATGGTGTGAGAGTCCTTCAGGTGCCTTTTGGCAAACTCCAGGCGGGCTGCCATGTGCCTTTTACTAAGGAGTGCCTTCCGTCTGGCCACTCTACCATACAGGCCTGATTGGTGGATTGCTACAGAGATGGTTGTCCTTCTGGAAGGTTCTCCTCTCTCCACAGAGGACCTCTGGAGCTCTGACAGAGTGACCATCGGGTTCTTGGTCACCTCCCTGACTAAGGCCCTTCTCCCCCGATCACTCAGTTTAGATGGCCGGCCGGCTCTAGGAAGAGTCCTGGTGGTTTCGAACTTCTTCCTCTTACAGATGATGGAGGCCACTGTACTCATTGGGACCTTCAAAGCAGCAGAAATTTTTCTGTAACCTTCCCCAGATTTGTGCCTCGAGACAATCCTGTCTCGGAGGTCTACAGACAATTCCTTTGACTTCATGCTTGGTTTGTGCTCTGACATGAACTGTCAGCTTATATAGACAGGTGTGTTCCTTTCCAAATCATGTCCAGTCAACTGAATTTACCACAGGTGGACTCCAATTAAGCTGCAGAAACATCTCAAGGATGATCAGGGGAAACAGGATGCACCTGAGCTCAATTTTGAGCTTCATGGCAAAGGCTGTGAATACTTATGTACATGTGCTTTCTCAGTTTTTTTATTTTTAATAAATTTGCAAGAACCTCAAGTAAACTTTTTTCACGTTGTCATTATGGGGTGTTGTGTGTAGAATTCTGAGGGAAAAAATGAATTTAATCCATTTTGGAATAAGGCTGTAACATAACAAAATGTGGAAAAAGTGATGCGCTGTGAATACTTTCTGGATGCACTCTATCTATCTATCTATCTATCTATCTATCTATCTATCTATCTATCTATCTATCTATCTATCTATCTATCTATCTATCTATCTATCTATCTATCTATCTATCTATAATATAGCGCCTGTTACATCTAACTATCTATCTATCATATACCTGTATATGTTTAAAGACTAAAACTCTACAGCAAACTTCTGAACCATTTCACCCGGCCAAATGTCCCCAATTTAAGATACAGACTTGTTGCTGGGCCCATCATAAAACCTGCCAGTGGCTCCAAAGTAAGCGTACAAATTGGACGCCCTGTTGTACACATCGACAAATGGTTGGGAAGCCAGTGTTTCAGGGCTCAGGTGTGTTTTCTTTTACGTTCATCTTTTTATTGTCTGTTAAATATTATTTTTTAATGTGATCTTTTTTAAATATGCATCTTTGGGAATAGAGTTTTGTTCATGAATCTTGTCTCCATGCCTCCTCTGACTAGCTTATCTAGTTTTTCTTCACGTAATGACGGATGTCATGCCGTTACATGCAATGCAATGTCAAGTCATGTGTTTGGCAGCCAGAAAACAAGGCCCTAACAATGCACTAAAGCCATAATGTCTTGTTTGTGGAAAAACAAAAATAGTAATAATGATTTAAGTAAAGATCACATTGTGTGAATAACAGAACTAACAAACTGACATGTAAAATGTTCAAATGCTTAACACCTCTGTTGTTCATGGCCCCCTACCTCTCTCAGGTTACACTCACACTGCTACGTTTTCTTTTACAAATGCAGACATTAATCTGCGTTTCCACTTTCTGGCCTCACAAGCAGACATTTTTAACCCCCCAAATTTCAAAACTGTTCCAAATGCTCTGTCAAGTCGTATATTTCTGAAATTTCTGGATGGATCAAAATGGAGAGTTTTGAGACATGCAGAATGGAATTGCGCTCTGATTGGTTCCTGTTCTTGCGTGGCTCTTCTCTGATTGGCTCATGCTCATCACGTTTGCTCGCCTCATACTGTACTTGTGTTTTACACTCAATAACAATTCCACTTCATTGTCAGTCAAACAAAACTGTTTTTTTGTAATATTTTCCATTGCTGTTCTCCATATGTAGGTGCAGGCAATTAGCCTCGTCTTGTGTTTTTGGTCATTTTAGTGTGGACAGAGAAATGTGAAAACTTTATTGTGGGCAGAGATCATTTTTATTTTTTATATATATATATATATATATATATATATATATATATATATATATATATATTTTTTTTTTTTACTCACCCGCCATTGCCGAGCTCTTTGCTTGCGCCGGTCAGCACGGCTCCCACGTTTTTGTTGACTTCGGTCACCCCAATGTCTCCCAGGCTGCTCTGCTCCTTCCTACGCAGGAGGTCGTTGACTTTCGCTCCCATTGCCTTCCCAAGGTTGAGGGCGTTCTTTAAGTGTTGGTGCCCACTACCCGACTTGAGGCCGCCCGCTGTCGTGTCATGGGTGCTGGCTGGTGCCAAGGAGCCAGAGGACACACGCTTACTCTGGGCCAAGACAGCCCGGGCGGGCTGCAGTTTCGGCGTCTGGGCTGTGTTGGAATTCTCAAACATGCTTTGGTCAACTGGAAAAAAGGCAGACAAAAATAAATAAATTAATTAATAAAAATTGAAGATAGGGAACCAGACAGAAGGAATGAACAAAAGAAAGGGACAATAAAAAAATGGAGGAGGAGAGCGAAGGAACGGAAAGTGTCAGCTTGGCCATGTCGCTGTATGTGTGGATGACAGTCACACCGGAAGGGCAAAGAAAAGATTTAAAAAAAAATGAAAATGAAGTAAAGTAATAAAAACTGAAATTAAAAAAAAAATGTGGATGACACCATTATGGGAGAAAAGGATCCGTGATAACAAATGGAGCGCAGGCTGGTCCAGCAAGAAAAGGAAAAGAAAAAAATGAATATATGAGGCAGGAGGGGAAGAGAAAGAAAGACAAGTGGAAAAGCCAATGAGAAAGGGGGAAAAACAGAAATGAATGAGAGAGAAAATGAGAAAGAAAGAAAGAAAGAAAGAAAGAAAGAAAGAAAGAAAGAAAGAAAGAAAAAAAAAGAATTTTGAATTGAACTTTATTAATCAATACTCAACATGTCATTTACAATAGCAAAAGTAAAGCAAACAAAGAAAACCCCAACTCACCATAAGAAAGAAAGAAAGAAAGAAAGAAAGAAAGAAAGAAAGAAAGAAAGAAAGAAAGAAAGAAAGAGGAACAACAAAAAACACAAGAGTGAACAGACCAGTGAAAAAGTAAAGGAAAAGGAAAATAATGTGAATGAGAAAGAATGGTGAAAAAGAAGGAAAATATTAAACTGGAAAGAAAGAATAGAGGCGGAAAGGAAAAAAGTGAGAGGCAAAAAGAGAACAAAGAGAAAAAGAAGCAAAAAAAGAAGAAATTGAAAAACATGTAAGAGAATGAGAGCCTTGAAGATGAATGTGAAAAACAAATAAAACTTGACTGAGGGAAGAAAAAGAATGAGCCTAGTAAGAAAAAAGGCGTTTGAGAAAGAAAGAGATTAAGAACCTTAAAAAATAAAGAATAACGGATTAAAGAATAAGTGAAAGGAGAAAAACTGAGGAAAACCACCAAAAAGAATGAATGGTTATAAATAAAAGCAAGCAAATATTGAAGAAAAAAGGCAGAAAATGAAAAGTCGGAAGAGCAAATGTGTGAGTAGAGGGAGCAACATGAAAAATAAGGACATCTTAAAAAGAAATTGAAAAATGATAAGTGAAAGAAAGAAAGAAAGAAAGAAAGAAAGAAAGAAAGAAAGAAAGAAAGAAAGAAAGAAAGAAAGAAAATGAAAAGTCGGAGGAGCAAATGTGTGAGTAGAGGGAGCAACATGAAAAATAAGGACATCTTAAAAAGAAATTCAAAAATGATAATAAGTGAAAGAAAGAAAGGAAGAAAGAAAGAAAAAGAAAATGAAGTCAGAGGAGCAAATGTGTGTCTAGACGGAGCAACATGAAAAATAAGGACATCTTAAAAAGAAATTGAAAAATGATAAGTGAAAGAAAGAAAGAAAGAAAGAAAGAAAGAAAGAAAGAAAGAAAGAAAGAAAGAAAGAAAGAAAGAAAGAAAGAAAGAAAGAAAATGAAAAGTCGGAGGAGCAAATGCGTGAGTAGAGGGAGCAACATGAAAAATAAGGACATCTTAAAAAGAAACTGAAACTGATAATAAGTGAAAGAAACAAAGAAAGAAAGAAAGACCTGAATTAGTAAAAAAAAAAAAGAAATGAGCAGAAGAGCGAGCCATTAAACACTCCGTAACGTCAGCAGTGTTAAATTCATTCTTTTAGTGTTAAAGTTATCTTTAATGTCTGAAGAGACATTCAGAGCTGTGAGAAATGAAAAAAACATGAAAAAAAAGCAAGAGAACAAGAAAAACCAGAAGGGAAAATATCTTATTAGAAAAAAGCTCAAAGAAAGATAAGTGACAAGAGAGAAGACAGAAGAAAAACAGGGAACAAGGAACGACAAAATGGAACTGAACTGAGATGTCACTGATTAATGGGAAAAAAGAAGAATAAAAAAACACAGCGTTAAAGGCAACCATAGTAAAAATAAAATGGTGTGAAATAAAAATCCTAACTGGAAAGAAAAATCTTGAAAAGATGAAGACGCCAAAAGGTAAAGTAGCAAGAAAGAAAGAGGAGTGAAGTTTGTGTGACTTGACTTCTGCAAATAAGAAGCACAGTAACCCCACCCCCAACTGGCTCCTCCCTCAACCCTGCTTAACTCCCACCCATGTTTAATGAGATGCACATTAAGCACACCCTCCAAGTTGTGGTCCCGCCCATGACTCCACCCATTCCTTTCCACCCCTTGTTAACTGTGTCATGATGGACAGATGGCGGGGCTTTAGGGTGGATGGAAGTCTGAAGACCCTAAAGCCCACATACGCATGCAAACACAACCAGCACAGAACAACACAGTGCATCCATCCAACATTTTCATACAAGTTTCTTACCTCACATTGTGAACAGCATTTCTCGGTAAGCAGTTATTAAATTAAAAAAAAAAAATCCAGTTTTAGGTTATAACAAAACAATCGGCTGGTACCTTAGTAAAAGTGAACAATGCACTGTTTGTCCCAAGCATTACTCTCAAAATGCAACAATAGCAATTAACCAGAAAGGGGCACAGCAAATAGAAGAACTGCATTGTGTTCATGATCCACTAGATGGCACCTTAAAGCAAAGCAGGCAAACCCGAGCCTCTCTCTGAAAACATCCGGGACATTAGGGGGACAGGAGCAATGGACCACTAGCAGCAGATGGTGACACTCTTGACATTTTGGGTACTTAAGGACACAATCAGTTGTTAAATCATGTCATGTATGTTTATGCTAACTACACACCCACTTTATATTTTTTTGCTTTATGCATAGCTGCTTTTGAATTTGATTAACTGCATATCACTCTTCGCCAGAATATGCAGAACAAAAAAATACAGGAAGTCCAAATTGACGGAATGGAGAAACACATCAAGTTTCCAGCAAATAAACACAAAGCCTTCTCCCAGTCCCAATATTATCAGATAAACATCTCCAAAAGTTGTTTGATTGGTTAAACCGAGTAGCTTTTCACATTTTTACCAAAGCATTCTTCAAACGTGACATGTTGCATTCACGTACTCGCATATACTGTGTAGTCACTGCCAGGGCAGGGTGCTTAGCAGGGCTGCCTCAAAGTCCTGGGGGCAAATCCCGGCTTGGCTGCGTCTTCCCAGTGTCTCCGTGGGTTTTCTTCAAATCCTGACCGCGTGTTTGTTAATGGAGGACTTGCAATAGGCCTGCTGCGCCCAGAAATGGTCTGCCTTGAACCCAGTGCTGCTGTAGATTGGATCAAGTGGGTTCTGTAAAGTGAAAACTGCAATCTCGGCACCCTCCAGAGTGTTACTGCATACACGAGGGACTCCACTGCTATTTTATAATATCAAAGAAAACAATCGTGTGGTCAATGCTGGAGCCGTTAGTTACAGTAATGGTTGGGAGAACTGGCAGCAGGAACAGCCCAGCATGGAGCAGCTCCTCATCAGTAATCCAGTGAAGCACTTGGGCTCAGGGCTGTGCCCCCAATTTATGAATTAAAGGGGACAACAGTGGTATGCTACCCGACTAAAGATTTTGTTTTCAAAGTACTGTACAGTATATATGCACGTTTAAATTCTCCCGCGGATAAGTCGGGGCTTGATTTTACCGTATAATTTCCAGTATTATATAATGTTGGTCATATAAGTTGAATGCGGAAAACTCACGCTGTTGGTCCAAGAGATTACAGCGCATCACTTTTTCCACATTTTGTTATGTTACAGCCTTATTCCAAAATGGATTAAATTCATTTTTTTCCTCAGAATTCTACACACAACACCCCATAATGACAACGTGAAAAAAGTTTACTTGTGGTTTTTGCAAATTTATAAAAAATAAAAAAAATTGAGAAAGCACATGTACATAAGTATTCACAGCCTTTGCCATGAAGCTCAAAATTGAGCTCAGGTGCATCCTGTTTCCCCTGATCATCCTCGAGATGTTTCTGCAGCTTCATTGGAGTCCACCTGTGGTAAATTCAGTTGATTGGACGTGATTTGGAAAGGCACACACCTGTCTATAGAAGGTCCCACAGTTGACAGTTCATGTCAGAGCACAAACCAAGCATGAAGTCAAAGGAATTGTCTGTAGACCTCCGAGACAGGATTGTCTCGAGACACAAATCTGGGGAAGGTTGCAGAAAAATTTCTGCTGCTTTGAAGGTCCCAATGAGCACAGTGGCCTCCATCATCCGTAAGTGGAAGAAGTTCGAAACCACCAGGACTCTTCCTAGAGCTGGCCGGCCATCTTAACTGAGTGATCGGGGGAGAAGGGCCTTAGTCAGGGAGGTGACCAAGAACCTGATGGTCACTCTGTCAGAGCTCCAGAGGTCCTCTGTGGAGAGAGGAGAACCTTCCAGAAGGACAACCATCTCTGCAGCAATCCACCAATCAGGCCTGTATGGTAGAGTGGCCAGACGGAAGCCACTCCTTAGTAAAAGGCACATGGCAGCCCGCCTGGAGTTTGCCAAAAGGCACCTGAAGGACTCTTAGACCATGAGAAAGAAAATTCTCTGGTCTGATGAGACAAAGATTGAACTCTTTGGTGTGAATGCCAGGCGTCACGTTTGGAGGAAACCAGGCACCGCTCATCACCAGGCCAATACCATCCCTACAGTGAAGCATGGTGGTGGCAGCATCATGCTGTGGGGATGTTTTTCAGCGGCAGGGACTGGGAGACTAGTCAGGATAAAGGGAAAGATGACTGCAGCAATGTACAGAGACATCCTGGATGAAAACCTGCTCCAGAGCGCTCTTGACCTCAGACTGGGGCGACGGTTCATCTTTCAGCAGGACAACGACCCTAAGCACACAGCCAAGATATCAAAGGAGTGGCTTCAGGACAACTCTGTGAATGTCCTTGAGTGACCCAGCCAGAGCCCAGACTTGAATCTGATTGAACATCTCTGGAGAGATCTTAAAATGGCTGTGCACCGACGCTTCCCATCCAACCTGATGGAACTTGAGAGGTGCTGCAAAGAGGAATGGGCGAAACTGGCCAAGGATAGGTGTGCCAAGCTTGTGGCATCATATTCAAAAAGACTTGAGGCTGTAATTGCTGCCAAAGGTGCATCAACAAAGTATTGAGCAAAGGCTGTGAATACTTACGGACATGGGATTTCTCAGTTTTTTTATTTTTAACAAATTTGCAAAAATTTAAAGTAAACTTTTTTCACGTTGTCATTATGGGGTGTTGTGTGTAGAATTCTGAGGAAAAAAATGAATTTAATCCATTTTGGAATAAGGCTGTAACATAACAAAATGTGGAAAAAGTGATGCGCTGTGAATACTTTCCGGATGCACTGTATGATACGCTAACACCCACCTGAGAGAGTAACCACGGAGCACACGGCCTTTTATTTTCTATGTGGTGCGGCAATGCGCTGTATCAGCGTGCACTCCTATCCTCTCTGTCTCTCTCTATGTGACCACACGGTGATACACAAACTATTCCAAAGCGATGTTTGCACTGATTTGTGTTTTTTGTATCTCACACCCTCATACACCTTTATCGTAACAGCATCCTGTATCTACGATGGAGCATTCGATCAGAAGAAAATATGAAGCTGGTTTTAAATTAAAAGTCGTTGAAGAGGCGAAAGGAATTGGTAACTGCACTGCTGCAACAAAATTCAACGTGTCTAAGAAACTGATGAGAGATTGGAGGAGGCAAGAAGATGTAAAAAAAAAAACAAAACACTAAGTGTCGTATTTTTGAACGGGCGTATAAGTCGGGGTCTGATTTTATGATCGATTTTTCGGGTTTCAAGACCCGAATTATACACGATTATATACGGTAAATGAAGTGTACCATCAATTTTAGCATTTCGGTTGTATCAAGCCCTTGACCATATCCACTGTCTTACCCATCCATCCATCCATTTTCCAACCCGCTGAATCCAAACACGGGGTCACGGGGTTCTGCTGGAGTCAAAGCAGGGCACAAGGCAGGGACCAATCCTGAGCAGGGTGCCAACTCACCGCAGGGCACACACACACACCCACACACCAAGCACACACCAAGGCCAATTTAGAATCACCAATCCACCTAACCTTCATGTCTTTGGACTGTGGGAGGAAACCCACACAGACACAGGGAGAACATGCAAACTCCACGCAGGGAGGACCTGGGAAGTAAACCCAGGTCTCCTTACTGCATGGCAGCAGCGCTACCCACTGCGCCACCATGCCGCCCACTGTCATACCCAAAATACAGATTTGTGCATAAATAGACTGTATATAAGGAAGGGGTGTGCGTTATCGACAACATAAAAAAAAAAAAAGATATCTTGATATTTTGTGGGATTTTGTTGACAATGATAAGTAAACTGCTCTAGCTCCGGTTTGCTCTTGTTAATAGGATATTAAGTGTTGCTTACTAATAATATTAATGGAAACAATACATTTAGGGAAAATTTGTCTTTTTTATTTACGAGGGATGTTCAAAAAGTTTCTGCACTTTTGTATTTTTTTTTTGGAAACAGTGAAGGAAGGAGGAGTAGGAATTGAGCAGTAAAAAGTTGGTAGGACGCTGGAAAACTTGCATCACAAAGAAAGGTGACTGTGTAGAAAAGGGGTGTCATTTGTTTTTGAAATTCTTAATAAATAAATTTTTAAAAAATGCAGAAACTTTTTGAACGTCCCTTGTAGAACACTTCACGCTGATCTTTCGGTCCGAGTTCTTTCACAGGGCCTCCGAGACACATTTCAAAGGGAATCAGGAGAAGCTTAGCTCTTTCTCAGCCTCAGGTCAGATATTTCTCCAGGTCTATGGCAAGCTGAATGAACATTTACAGATATCTTAAAATGTAATTTACTTTTTAAGATATCTGAAACTTGGTAAAATAATTTCCTTTACATTTTAAGATATCTGCAATACATTTTGAGATATCTCAAATATATTTTCAAATATCTCCAAATAACGGTGCCCGCGCTTCGAGAGATCTTCAAATGAATTTTCAGATATCTTAAATTGACCCATCGTGCATTTTAAAGGTCTCTCAAATGCATTTCAAGATATCTCAAAACCGTTTCCTATAAAAATACCTATTCTTTCAATGGGACTTCCTGTCTATTATAAGATATCTGAAAATGTATTTGGGATATCTGAAAATCTGCGGTGGGCTGGCGCCCTGCCCTCAGTTTGTTTCCTGCCTTGCGCCCTGTGTTGGCTGGGATTGGCTCCAGCAGACCCCCATGACCCTGTAGTTAGGATATAGTGGGTTGGATAATGGATGGATGGTTGGATATCTGAAAATGGATAGGAAGCTGTTTTGAGATATCTGGAAATGTATTTCAGATATCTCAAAAAATGCTTTAGGGAACAGATTTTTTTCTTCAATGGATGAAGTGAAGACAGAAATGGCAAGCCTGTTGAAGAGCATCAAGCAAGAAGACTTCCAGCACTGTTTCAATCAATGAAGCGGTGTAGAGATCAGGAGGGGGAGTATATAGAAGGTTTAGAATGCTTGTATTCATCTATAAATATATATATATTTTTTTTACCAATCAGGTTATTTTTGTGTCTCACCTCGTATACACACACATTAGCATTCAAAATTTGGAAACATCAAGAAATTTTTATATTTTTCATAGAAATGGATACCTTTTTTTTTTTTATCAAAGTACCGTTAAATCAACTTACGTAAATACAGTTGAGACATTACTAGTGTTGCTAATGGCTATTACTGCTGTGAGGCTAAGGATCTGTGCTGGTATCCAGAAGGTTGCCGGTTCGAATCCCCATCACTGCCAAAAGAGATCCTACTCTGCTGGGCCCTTAACCTGTAATTGCTCCAGGGGTGCTGTACAATGGCTGACCCTGCACTCTGACCCCAAGGGGTATGCAAAAACTAAGTAATTTCCTTCAGGATTAATAAAGTTAAAAAAAAAAAAAAAAGGCTGATATTTAATTTATTATTCACACTTCGCCCACCAACCCCTCCCCCTCCGTCAGCGCTACACGCCATTGTGAAGAGGGGGGCTGAATGCACTGCAAGGAGATGCGGCCGCTCCTCCGAAACCCGCTATTAAAAGGTGAGACAATGGGAAGCCAATACAGTTGTTTTTTTTTTCACCTCCTCTTTGCTTGATCAGCTGCTGGCTTTAAAAGCCTCTACAGCAGCTGTCCTTTTGTCTCACTGCCTCGTCTCTCTTCTCCCCCAGACATCCTCAAACATTATTCCAGTGGTTCTCAACCTGTGGGGCGCCCCCCTAGGGGGACATGAAGTAACAAAAAGGGGGGCGCGAAGATGTGAAAAAAAGAAAACTAGAATCGAAAATATGAAAAATACATCGATTGAAACCAAAACAAATTAACTTAAACTACATTCTGATACTTGAAAAATAAATATAGAGTTAGATAAATGTTGATAAAAGTTAAGTAGGTATAATAAAATATGCATCTATGATATATCCATCCATCCTCTTCCGCTTATCCGAGATTGGGTTATGGGGGCAGCAGCTTGAGCAGAGATGCCCAGACTTCCCTCTCCCCGGCCACTTCTTCTAGCTCTTCCGGGAGAATCCCGAGGCGTTCCCTGGCCACCCGGGAGACATAGTCCCTCCAGCGTGTCCTGGGTCTTCCCCAGGGCCTTCTCCCGGTTAGATGTGCCCGGAACACCTCACCAGGGAGGCATCCAGGAGGCATCGTGATCAGATGCCCGAGCCACCTCATCTGACTTCTCTCGATGTGGAGGAGCAGCGGCTCTACTCTGAGCCCCTCCCGGATGACTGAGCTTCTCACCCTATCTTTAAGGGAAAGCCCAGACACCCTGCGGAGGAAACTCATTTCAGCTGCTTGTATTCGCGATCTCGTTCTTTCGGTCACTACCCATAGCTCATGACCATAGGTGAGGGTAGGAACATAGATCGACTGGTAAATTGAGAGCTTTGCCTTTCGGCTCAGCTCCTTTTTCACCACGACAGACCGATGCAGAGCCCGCATCACTGCGGACTCCGCACCGATCCGCCTGTTGATCTCCCGCTGCATTCTTTCCTCACTCGTGAACAAGACCCCGAGATACTTGAACTCCTCCACTTGAGGCAGGATCTCGCTCCCAACCCTGAGAGGGCACTCCACCCTTTTCCGGCTGAGGACCATGGTCTTGGATTTGGAGGTGCTGATTCCCATCCCAGCCGCTTCACACTCAGCTGCGAACCGATCCAGAGAGAGCTGAAGATCACGGCCTGACGAAGCAAACAGGACATCATCATCTGCAAAAAGCAGTGACCCAATCCTGAGTCCACCAAACCAGACCCCCTCAGCACCCTGGATGTGCCTAGAAATTCTGTCCAGAAAGTTATGAACAGAATTGGTGACAAAGGGCAGCCCTGGCGGAGTCCAACTCTCACTGGAAACGGGTTTGACTTACTGCCAGCAATGCGGACCAAGCTCCGACACTGGTTGTACAGGGACTGAACAGCCCTTATCAGGGGGTCCGGTACCCCATACTCTCGGAGTACCCCCCACAGGATTCCTTGAGGGACACAGTCGAACGCCTTTTCCAAGTCCACAAAACACATGTAGACTGGTTGGGCGAACTCCCATGCACCCTCCAGGACCCTGCTAAGGGTGTAGAGCTGGTCCACTGTTCCACGACCAGGATGAAAACCACACTGTACCTCCTGAATCCGAGGTTCGACTATCCGACGGACCCTCCTCTCCAGAACCCCCGAATAGACTTTTCCAGGGAGGCTGAGGAGTGTGATCCCTCTGTAGTTGGAACACACCCTCCGGTCCCCCTTCTAAAAGAGGGGGAACACCACCCCGGTCTGCCAATCCAGAGGTACTGTCCCTGATGTCCATGCGATGTTGCAGAGGCGTGTCAACCAAGACAGTCCTACAATATCCAGAGCCTTGAGGAACTCCGGCCGTGTCTCATCCACCCCCGTATATGATATATCATCAATTAAAAAAGAACAAATTGGTATTAGTGGGCTCCTTTCAAAAAAACGTTAGGGGGCGCGATTAAAACTGTTATGAAAACTCGGGTCGCAAATACTTAAAGGTTGAGAAACGCTGCACTGTTCAATCTCTTTTCGCTGTTCCGTTATTTCCCCGAGTAATATTTTCCGTTTGTTTGCGCTAATGCAATCTTTACTCTCCTTTTTTTTGAGACTTTTGGATTTTCCTATCTTCCATCATCTCTAACCTGCACTGCATGTGTAACACAGGACTTGCTTCCATAAGGGTTGTAAGTATGACGTGACTTGACCGTCTCACGGGACGTGAAGATGTGTCTCTCTGTCTCTCTTCAAATGATCTCGTCTCGTTGCAAAGTTTGTTTTTTTTTTATAATAGAGAGATATGATTGCAGCAGCCATTACTTCAGTGTCCTAATTAGATTAAATTAGATAAACTTTATTAATCCCATGGTGACATTTAGAGGTATAAAGCAGGAGCAACAAAAAACAACAAGGATACAGACTCACAGAGCAAAACACACACCTGCCTATCAATCAATCAGTAACTAAAAATAAATAAATGCACATTGTGCAGAAATTTCAAAATTAACTGAAAGAGTACGTCAGGAGGAAGCAGTGAATTGGTGGAGAGAGGAGGACAGGTCAGGAGCAGGCGCTGATGCAGCACATCGCCGCACCCACCACATGACCGACCACCTGAGGATCCCAGATTTAGGACCCGAGTGCAGCCATGCCATGGGTGACAGCTCAGCACCACACTAGTTCAGGTGGAATGAAACAGCGTGAGGATTCTTATGGTGGCTGAACTGCCCAAGTTTTCCCTGCAGGTTGGAAGGCAGTACATGCAGGGCTGGAAGCGGGTTAATGTCATACCCAGGATGGAGCAATTGCAGGTTAAGGGTCTTGCTCAAAGGCCCAAAGGAGTGGAGTCACTTCTGGTGTTTACGGGATTCAAACTGGCAACCTTCTGATTGCAGGCGCAGATCCCTAACCTCAGAGCCCCCACTCTGCTGGATAGCAGTTGGCAGAGGAGCCCCTCACCCCAAAACGCACTTCTTAGCATACCGAGGTGCAATGAGTTTGTGCCTAAAAGCACTCCAAGAGAGCGCCTCCTGGAGGGGATTTTTCATGATGGCATCCAATTCTGCCACTATCCTCTTTTCCACAACCACTTCCAGTCTGTCCAGGCTTTTCTGATAACGTTTGTTCAGATGGGATTGTGCTTCTATTGAGCTCAAGTTGCTTCCCTAGGAGACCCCAGCGTAGACCGCCACACTGGCTACTATGGACCAGTAGAACATTTCCAGCAGCTCGCCGCACACATCAGAAGATCTGAGAGTCTCCTTAGCAAGTCCAGCCTGCTCCGGTCTTTCTTGTCCAGCGGTCAGTGCGTGGTCAGACCAGTCCAGTTTGTTGTTCATGTGAACCCCCAGGGACTTGTAGCTCTGCACCAGTGCCACGTCCACCCACCTCCCCAAAGATGGTGACTGGTCTCAGAGGCTCCTTAGCATACCTGAATGATCAACTTTCTTCATTCATCCTTAACTAACCATCTTTAAAGGCTAACGGGTTATTAGAGAAACCTCAGTAAGTGTGTTAGCACAACTGAAATCTGTTATACTGTAAAATAAAGCAACTCATTTGTCTTTCCTTGGGTTGCAAGGTACGGTCGTTCCTAAAGTTCAGTCATGGCTTCAAATATGGATCAAAAAACAAAACCACTTTCTCAAGAAACACGTCAGCCTATTGTTTTTCTTTGGCAGAATGAAGATCATTCCATGTACCAGATTACCAAGAAACTGAAGATGTCTTGAGGGAAGAAGGCAACTTGGATCTACCCAGGGAAGAAAAAAGCAGTGAAGGGCCCAGAAGGACCACTTCATGAGAGGATATGGACATCAGAGATAGGTGGATTTTGAGAATGAGGCGCCTTACAGGTCCTCAGCTGGGTGTACAATCCAAATGGCGGTGTTGATATGGGGGTCTTCCCAGACTGTCTTAAGACTGCTGTAGTTAAACCCCTACTTAAGAAAAATAATCTTGACCCCTCTGCTCTTGAAAATTTTAGACCCTTGAAGATTTTAGAACCTGCCTTTCTTAAGTAAAATCCTAGAGAAAGCAGTCATTATGCAGTTAAATGAGCACCTCAATAAACATGCTATTCTTGATAAATTTCAGTCAGGTTTTAGAACAAATCACAGCACAGAAACTGCAGTCGTTAAAGTAGTAAATGATTTGTGGGTAAATGCAGACAGAGGCCATTTATCTGTTCTCATCCTCTTAGATCTGAGTGCCGCATTTGACACCATTGATCACAATATTCTTAGAAATCGCCTTAGTCAATGGGTGGGCCTCTCTGGCAGTGTCTTAAATTGGTTTGAATCTTACCTGGCAGGGAGAAAATTCTTTGTTAGTTTTGGTAATTACAACTCAAGGACACATGATATCCAATATGGTGTTCCACAAGGCTCTATCCTGGGTCCGCTGCTCTTCTCAATCTACATGCTTCCGTTAGGTCAGATTATCTCAGGGCACAACGTGAGCTGCCACAGCTATGCTGATGACACACAACTGTATTTATCAATAGCACCTGATGACCCCGACTCTCTCGATTCACTAACACAATGTCTGACTTGTATTTCAGAATGGATGAATAGTAACTTTCTCAAGCTAAATAAAGAGAAAACTGAAATCTTAGTGATTGGCAATAATGGATACAATGAGGCTATTAGAAATAAACTGGATACATTAGGATTAAAAGTCAAGACGGAGGTAAAATGCTTAACTGTTGACTGTAATCTGAATTTTAAATCGCATATTAATCAGATCACTAGGACAGCATTTTTTCACTTAAGAAACAGCAAAAGTTAGACCTCTTATATCACTGAAAGATGCTGAGAAATTAGTTCACATGTTTGTTTTCAGTCGACTAGATTACTGTAACGCACTCCTCTCAGGACTACCCAAAAAAGACATAAATCGTTTGCAACTAGTGCAGAATGCAGCTGCTAGAATCCTAACCAGGAAAAGAAAATCCAAGCACATCTCTCCAGTTTTGATGTCACTACACTGGTTACCTGTGTCATTCAGGATTGACTTTAAAATTCTGCTTATGGTTTATAAAGCCTTAAATAATCTCACCCCATCTTATATATCGGAATGTCTGACACCTTATATTCAAAATCATAACCTCAGATCCTCAACTGAGTGTCTCCTTAGAATCCCAAGAGCAAAACTTAAAAGAAGTGGTGAGGCGGCCTTCTGCTGTTATGCACCTAAAATCTGGAATAGCCTGCCAGTAGGAATTCGCCAGGCTAATACAGTGGAGCACTTTAAAAAACTACTGAAAACACATTACTTTAACATGGCCTTCTCATAACTTCACTGTAATTTAATCCTGATACTCTGTATATCCAATTCATTATAATAACCATTCATGGTGGCTCTAAAATCTGTACTAACCCCTACTCTCTCTTCTGTTTCCTCTTCTGGTGTCCTTTTGGTGGTGGCACCCAAAGCACCGTGATGTTCCAACAGTGATGGATTAAAAGCCAGAAGTCTGCATGACCACCATCATCAAGTCCTTTCGTGAGAACCCTAACTACAAAGAGGACTATTTCATTTATGTTAGGTAGAATGCCCAGAGGGGACTGGGCGGTCTCGTGGCCTGGAACCCCATCCATCCATCCATTGTCTCCCGCTTATCCGAGGTCGGGTCGCGGGGGCAGCAGCTTGAGCAGAGATGCCCAGACTTCCCTCTCCCCGGCCACTTCTTCTAGCTCTTCCGGGAGAATCCCAAGGCGTTCCCAGGCCAGTCGAGAGACATAGTCCCTCCAGCGTGTCCTGGGTCTTCCCCGGGGCCTCCTCCCGGTTAGACGTGCCCGGAACACCTCACCAGGGAGGCGTCCAGGAGGCATCCTGATCAGATGCCCGAGCCACCTCATCTGACTCCTCTCGATGCGGAGGAGCAGCGGCTCTACTCTGAGCCCCTCCCGGATGACTGAGCTTCTCACCCTATCTTTAAGGGAAAGCCCAGACACCCTGCGGAGGAAACTTATTTCAGCCGCTTGTATTTGCGCTCTCATTCTTTCGGTCACTACCCATAGCTCATGACCATAGGCGAGGGTAGGAACATAGATCGACTGGTAAATTGAGAGCTTCACCTTGCGGCTCAGCTCCTTTTTCACCACGACAGACCGATGCAGCGCCTGCATTACTGCGGATGCCGCACCGATCCGCCTGTCGATCTCACGCTCCATTCTTCCCTCACTCGTGAACAAGACCCCGAGATACTTGAACTCCTCCACTTGGGGCAGGATCTCGCTACCAACCCTGAGAGGGCACTCCACCCTTTTCCGGCTGAGGACCATGGTCTCGGATTTGGAGGTGCTGATTCTCATCCCAGCTGCTTCACACTCAGCTGCGAACCGATCCAGAGAGAGCTGAAGATCACGGCCTGATGAAGCAAACAGGACAACATCATCTGCAAAAAGCAGTGACCCAATCCTGAGCCCACCAAACCGGACTCCCTCAACGCCCTGGCTGCGCCCAGAAATTCTGTCCATAAAAGTTATGAACAGAATCGGTGACAAAGGGCAGCCCTGGCGGAGTCTGCCTGGAACCCCTGCAGATTTTTTTTTTTTTTTTCTCCAGCCATCTTGAGTTTTTTTTTTTTGTTTTTTTCTGTCCCCCCTGGCCATCGGACCTTACTCTTTTTCTATGTTAACTAATGTTGTCTTATTTTAATTTCTTATTTTGTCTTTTATTTTTCTTTTCTTCATTATGTAAAGCACTTTGAGCTACTTTTTTTTGTATGAAAATGTGCTATATAAATAAATGTTGTTGTTGTCTGCATCAGAGTTTTACAACACACACTGCACATCCCAAACACATGCATGGAAGGATACAGGACAAATAATAATAATAAATTTTATTTTTATAGCGCCTTTCCCACTCTCAAGGCTCAGCTCCCCCATGTAAGTGTGAGTGGGTCCTGTGACGGACTGGCCTCCTGTCCAGGAGTGGGTCCTGCCTTGTACCCCATACTGCTAGTCTGCCAGTCTGAAACAGATTACGCGATTCTCAGAACGTTCTGCTTTAAGTACTCAAAAGAACCCCAAACTGCCGTGGAAAGTCGAAACGTGAACATTTTAATTAATGAGGGTCCACCGTGCGCCTTTTCACTCGGCACTTTTATCTTCCATTTCCACAATGATTAGAGATTAAAGGGGATTTTGCACAAGCAGCGCCTGCCTTGGTGGAAACAACTGAAGAAAAAGTCAAGAAACACAAAAAGTCGAAAGAAGAAAAAGCCGAAGAGCTCCAACGTCAGGAGAAAATTTTACTCGGTAGACGCTGAGAAGGAAGGCGACATTAGCAGATTATGTGAAAAATCAGCCGATGGGACACTCGATGGACCCCCTCAATCACAAGGTGAGCATGTGAAGAGCTCTAATCCATTTCTTTTTCTGTCGCTCCTGATGGAGAGGAGGCTTCCCTGCCAGTACAGAATGTTCTCTCTTTTCTACAAAATGCCATAATTACAAGGCGAGGAGGTGCCAGCAATGGAGACCTAACTGTGTTCTCTATTGTTACCTAAAATGATTCTCTTTTCTTTATGCAGTTGTTTCACTCTTGGCAGGATCTAAAAGCCTCATTTCAGCTGTTAGGCTCTCAGATGTGCCTCATTACTCACAATCAAATGGAGCTGAGCAGACACCCGTCCTGCACTGTGCACTTCATAAAGCGACCATTAGAAGCACATGGAGGATTACTGGCAGTGGGCCTCCTAGTGGTCAGAGGGCTGCATTGCCGTCTACAGGCCTCCTGCTCTGAACACAAACACACATTGGCTTCCTCTGCAGAAAAGACAGCTTGCTTTCTTAAGGATAGTAGGAAGAAAACTCGAATAGCAGTATCAATAAGGTCATGTCTGTATGGAATGGCATTAGTGACAAAATCAAATGAATAAAATGGCAATTATGAAATAAGTCAGTCATTAACTAACATGCTAAGTTCTGCACAGGATTGTGGGTGGTGCTGGAGCCTACCCCAGCAAGCATAAGATGCAAGGCAGGAACAAACAATGGACAGGGTGCCAGTCTAACACACACACACACACACGCATGCACACACACTTCACGCACACACATTGGCTTCCTCTGCAGAAACAGAGCTTGCTTTCCTATGGATAGTAGGGAAAAAAACTCGAACAGTAGTATTAATAAGGTCATGTCTTTACAGAATGGCATTAGTGATAAAATAAAATGGCAATTATGAAATAAGTCAGTCATTAACTAACACACTAAGTACTGCACAGGATTGTGGGTGGTGCTGGAGCCTACCCCAGCGAGCATAGGGTGCAAGGCAGGAACAAACCCTGGACAGGGCGCCAGTCCAACACACACAAATGAGAACACTCTAGGCAAGAACAGGCCATTCAGCCCAACAAACCTCGCCAGTCCTGTCCACTTATTTCTATCTATTATAAAAAGAAATCCTGTCCTGGAAAGCAAAAAGCAAGTCTACGATACGTGATCTTCTCGGAAGACATTTTAAAGACCCGCGAGACCAAAGACACGCCCAACTTACAATCTATCAAATAGGACAATAGGCAGCAAAACATTCAGTCTTGGGAAGGATTTGAGCACACACAGATCCAGGGCTCTCAGCGCATATAAAGCGTATAAGGACAGTACGTTATAAATGAAATGTCGACATCTAAGTGAAGAAGAAAGCAGCGCAGAGAAAAGAGACTCAAATGTGTTGGACAGAAAAAAAGACCAAAAAAGAATAATCGAGGTGCAAATTCAGAAAATAAGAAAAGTAATTATCAGTCCGGAACAAGTGGAATTGAAAAAAAAAAGCACGTCCAATCGGGCTCAGAATTAAAAGACAAAGTAGAACGTCATAAAGACGTTTACAAACGTTGGTGCTAAACACATGCAGAGCAGGTTAGAGACGATGAACCCAATGAAATTAGAAAGGCTCAAAAAAAAAAAAACATTGGCGCCATACACATGTGGAGAAAGTTAAAGGATATGAAAGTAGGAAAATTAGAAAATATAAAAAAAGAAAGTAAAGATCGCAGTAGCGCAAACAAACAAACTGTCTCATTTAACTATGCACCAGTCTAACTTTGGTTTTGCACAATAATTACTACACTATTGCACCTTAACACTTAATTCTACTTTATTCACATAATTTTACTTATTTATTATGTTCTACTATACTGTTATCTTTCAATCTATGACTTTTTGTTAATCTAACTGATATTCTTCTAACTTTGCACAGTTTTTGATAAGCAGATCAGGATGCATTTCACTGCGTGTTGTCCTGTATAACTATGCATGTGACAAATAAAGAATCGTGAGAATTTCAAAAACAGAGTTTACCGCACATGCATTTATTGGTTACTTTGTTCATGTATATATATTTATCTGTCTGCTTATTTAAAAAGCTACATTTACCCGAGGAGTCAAAAACGTTCCGTCTAGCCCTTGTACAAAAACCTTGGTAACCCCATGTACTTTTGGAACGGTGAGAGGAAAATAGCAGGACTTTACAGACAGGAGTCCAATGCAGAACTCTACTTACTTTTTTATTTTGTAAACAAAACAAATTATTAACTGCTGATGATGTCGATCGTTTTGTCGGTGCTGAAATTCCAAACAGAGAAACCTATCCTGACCTCATTAAAAAGATTCAGCATATTGGGACTCGCAAGATTACAAATATTGTTTTTACAGAAGTTCTGAAATAAAAGTGAAACTAATGAAATAGCAACAGTTCAAAGAAAAAAAAAATCTTAAAAGTGTATCCAGAAAACCAAACACGGGGGTTGGCGAGTGAAGCGAGCAGGGGGCGAAGCCCCTTAGTAGAGTAAAAAACATCAAGTTGAGTCTTGAAAGTCCCTAAAGTCTTACTGTCTACCACACTACTTGGTCGCTTATTCCAAGTGTCTGTCGTTGTTTGTGCAAAGAAAAACTTCCTAATGTTTGTGCGAAATTTACCCCTAAGTTTCCAACTGTGTCCTCATGTTCTTGATGAACTCATTTTAAATCACCGTCTCGATCCACTGCACTAATTCCCTTTATAATTTTAAACACTTCAGTCAGGTCGCCTCTTTATCTTCTTTTCCTTAAACTGTAAAGGTTCAGCTCTTTTAATCTTTCCTCATAACTCACCCCCTGTAGCCCCTGAAGCCTCGTCGCTCCTTTCTGGACATTTTCTAGTGCTGCTGTGTCCTTTTTGTAGCCTGTAGACCCAAACTGCACCCAGTAGTCCAGATGAGGCCTCACCAGTGTGTTATAAATCTTGAGCAGAACCTCCTGTGACTTGTAATCCACACATCAAGGCGCTATATAACCTGACATTCTGTTAGCCTACTTAATGGATTCTGAACACTGTCTGGCAGTCGATAGCTTAAAGTCCACTACGACTCCTAAATCCTTCTCATAAGGTGTCCTCTCGATTTTCCAACCGCCCATTGTGTATTCAAACCTCACATTTTTACTTCCTATGTGTAATACTTTACATTTTCTGACATTAAATTTCATCTGCCACAAATCTGCCCAAGCCTGTATGCTATCCAAGTCCTTCTGTAATGATATGACGGATTCCAAATTATCTGCTAATCCACTTATCTTGGTATCATCTGCAACCTTAACCAGCTTGTTACTTGTATTCCTATCTAAATCATTTATATATATTAAGAATAGCAGCAGCCCCAGTACTGCCCCCTGCTGGGCACCACTCTTAACTTCGCCCAATTCTGCCAATTGCAAAAATTGGTCAATTCACACACACAGATTGGCTTGCTCTGCAGACACAGAGCTTGCTTTCCTATGGATAGTAGGGAGAAAACTCAAATAGCAGTATCAATAAGGTCATGTCTATACGGAATGGCATTAGTGACAATATCAAATAAATGAAATGGCAATTATGAAATAAGTCAGTCATTAATTAACGTGCTAAGTTCTGCACAGGATTGTGGATGGTGCTGGAGCCTACCACAGTGAGCATAGGGTGGAAGGCAGAAACAAACCCTGCACAGGTCGCCAGTCCATCACAAACACACACACACACACACGCACACACACCCAGACACACACAGTGCCAACTTAGTGTCACCAATCCACCTAACCTGCATGTCTTTGGACTGTGGAAAGAAACCCACAGAGACATGGGGGTAACATGCAGACTCCACGCAGGGAACACCTAGGACGTGAGCCCTGGACCCCTTACTGCGAGGCAGTAGCACTACCACTGTGCCACCGTGCCAACTAATTACAAAAATAAGTAAGCACTTGAAAAAGTACAGCGATGTATACAGCACCTTCAGAAAGTATTCAGTGCTTGTGAACGGGTTTGGCCTGGCATTGAACCTATTCAGGCAGTAGGAGCCCATCCTGGACAGGGTGGCAGTCCTTCACATGGCCCACTCATATGGAGCTAATTTATATTATGGGGTGTGTTGATAAGGGGGGCAAGACAGAGGAGAGGAGTCAGGGGGAGAACTTTGTTTCTTGGTGTAAAGAGAATTGCCTGCATCTTAACACCAGCAAAACCAAGGAAACAGCTAATTGACTTTCATGACACCAATGTCCCACCATGCCCGTCACTAATCAGGGAATGAATGTGGAGGGGGTCCACTCCTACAAGTACTTGGGGGTCCACATTAATGACAGTTTGGAATGGTCTCAGAACACAGAGGAACTATAGAAGAAAGAGCAGAGCAGACTCTTCTTCCTTAGCAGACTGTGTTCCTTTAATGTGGGGACTGACATCCTTCCCATCTTCTATTCTATTTTCATAATAAAGGTCTACATAATACAGAGTATAAAGGGAATTAGGGTCACCCCAGGTCTGTACCCCAACAAATCTGTCTTACCCCAAACTTGAAAAGCAGGCTTTTTAGCTTGAACAGGTCTAGCATCATAAAGGGGTGAAGGCTTCCACATCATATCTTGTGGGTCAAAGGATTTGTTAAAAAAATAAGTAGATAAATTTGCAAAAACCCCAAGTAAACTTTTTTCACGTTGTCATTATGGGGTGTTGTGTGTAGAATTCTGATGAAAAAAATGAATTGAATCCATTTTGGAATAAGGCTGTAACATAACAAAATGTGGAAAAAGTGATGCGCTGTGAATACTTTCCGGACGCACTGTAGATAGATGCACTATATGATAGATAGATAGATATGAAAGGCACTATATGATAGATAGATATGAAAGGCACTATATAATAGTTGATAGATAGAGGCACTATATGATAGATAGATAGATAGATAGATAGATAGATAGATAGATAGATAGATAGATAGATAGATAGATAGATAGATAGATATGAAAGGCACTATATAATAGTTGATAGATAGAGGCACTATATAATAGATATAATCTTCATTTGGATCTTGATCTTTGTTTGTCCGCGAATGAATTAGAAGAAGAAGCACTAGATGGCAGTAGAGAGACAGCTAAAACATAGGCATTGCATTAAGAATCTCCTCCAGGCTTATACTACTGAAGACTGTAGTACTACAGTCACACCTCAAAACACAGACATTCAAACTAAACAAATTGTTGTGCTTTAAATTAACTCATCTTTATATATAATCTTCATTTGGATGTTAATCTTTGTTTGCCCGCGAATTCCACGCATGTGTAGACCACCTTCCAGTTTAGTACGTTGTTGTTACTCACGGATGTCAATAATGTGCCGGAATAATGATAGGGGTGGTGGACAGTGTTACGCTGGTTAGCTCCTGAGGCCTGGTTAGAGAATGAGATTGCCGAAGATAAAAGGTACGTGCCTACGTAACATATGAATGAAAGAAAGACAGTGGGTAAAATGAATGATAACGTAACAGCACGTTCCGGAAATTATTATTGTTACGTTGTAGCCGGCAAGTGCTGCGCGTCTCACAGTTGTACCGTGGCTTGATCACTTGTCAGTGAAGTGATCCCTATTTATGCTTTAAAGAGCCTGGATACCTACGTGTCCCCCTTTTATAACCCTTGCTCCGTGTATATTGCCTTACTCTTTGGATTGCCACAAATCAACCTGCGAGATTGGAGAAAGGTTGAGAAGAGATCGTGAGAGGAAACGACAGCGTCGTGAAAACGAGACGGACTGTGAACGGAGAGAAGCAGAAATGCTCCTACACCACCACATAATTACTATTCAGACAGTGATTCCGAGTAGGCCGTCCCTATCGAATCAATGTCCAAGGGTTTTCTTTTGTAATTTTGTTTCCCTTATAAAAAATCATAATGCTGTGTGACGAAGGGCCCAGTTCACGACTGGCAGCCACTTTAAACAGGGAGCCCTTCACAGACAACTTTAACACGCGCAACGTAGTTGGGCGCACATGGCTAGTATGATAGATAGATAGATAGATAGATAGATAGATAGATAGATAGATAGATAGATAGATAGATAGATAGATAGATATGAAAGGCACTATATGACAGATGTCTGGCTATTGAATTATGTACTCATTGCCAGTTCTGTCCCATGCAGACCTCTTCTGTCCACAGAGAGTCACAGTTTGCCAGCCCCGTGTAAGTCTGAGTGTATTTTATGCCTCAGTATTTCTAAAAGCTTGAAGAGCCGGTGTGGTGACGCCGTGTTGTGGATGATAGCAACAAGCAATTAGTGTCTTGCCAGGCCGGGAGAGGCCATTTTGAGTATCTTTTACTGAATTCTTTAGGCCTGGAAATGGACAGTAATTAAGATTTGAAGAAGCAGCGGTTGCTTGGGGGAAATGTACGGAGCAGACTAATTACGGTTTCCTTTTTTTTACTTCTTTTTTTTTTTTTGCTCTCCTCCTCTTGTATGATCGCAGGTAGACCGGAGGTCTTCCTTTTTGCCACACTTCACCGCACAGTAGACTTTGAGAAGGCTGCAGCCTCCCAGGTGGCTCCCTCTTTTCTGACGGATCAACAGGCTCCTCGCATACTGGCACAGGGTTCAGGCACCCTTTGTGGAGTGACTATGTGTCCCCATAAATTATGAGCTCCGGGTCAGTCTTTTCATGAGTTTTAACACCCTAGTGACCTACTGTGTGCTGAAGCGCAGGTAGCAATAACCAAAGCAAATAAATCTCAGAGATTACCTTCTCACAAAGCTTCCCAGGGGACAATGAGACATAAATCAAAAGCATACCCTTTGAGCACAAGCCAGCGATGCCTCTTCCCATCAAGAGCTCTTTATTCCTTTAATGACTATTATTTTAGATCATTTAGATTGGACCCTTAATTACAGGGAACACATTTTTTTCTTTCCATTCACTGCAAGTAAAAAATAAAAACAAACGTTTAAGTAAAGGAGTCTGCGTGCGTAGTGTGAGTTGCAGTTTACAGTTTCTTGCCCTGACTTTCTAAACAGACTTTCTGTACCAAACCCAACCCTCAAATTGTGCTCGACATCCATGGTTTGTAATGCTGTTTGTGACATTCAAGAGAAGTCAAGCAAAATGACACCTTTGATTGGCTAACTAACAAGATTACAATATGCAAGCTTTCGAGTTTACATCTTGCCTGAAGAAGGGGCCTGAGTTGCCTCGAAAGCTTACATATTGTAATCTTTTTAGTTAGCCAATCAAAGGTGTCATTTTGCTTGACTTCTCACTACATACATAATGACTAATATGGTACAACACCCTAGTACTACTGACATGCAAGAGTAAATCAAAAATTCAATAAAGAGAGACAGCTGTGCTGAAAACGCCACCGCCACTCAATTAGAACTTCACAACGTCAAGTGCGACAAAACCTTCAATTTGAGAAGAAACGCCCACGCCACTAATGATTGTATCTGACACCGACATGCCAGCTCATTGCAGGGCATGAAGTGTGTGTCAGTGAAGTAAAAATGTCGATGTCGAATAAGGAATTGGTAAATATTGAGTCACAAATACCAAAAAAATAAATTAATAAAGAGTCCCTATGTGCCCAACTACAAGCAACAAAAGAAGCTGCCTGGCAGTGATAAGCCACACTAGAGAGCTCCGTGCTACAGTTCACAACTGACCCGCCCCTTTCCGGCAAGAGGCAGGCTTTAAAGAGCAGGTGACCAGAAGGGGTGGAGTCAACTGCCCTCACTGGGCATCTTCTTGGAGGGAAAAAAAGAGGAGACGCTGGAAGAGGAGCACCCCCTCTTGACCTGGGGTGGTAGTACCCGCATTAGATGTGAGATTTAAACTTTTAAATGTATTAGCGTGCTATTAAAAACAAGATTCCTAATCAGGCAGAGGTCTGGTGCCTTCTAATCTACTCAAAAAAACCAAACCATTAGCCACAATCGAGGAGCTCCTTGTCTTACTGTACAATCATATGAAAAAATTTGTGAACCCCTCTCAGCCTGCATAATAATTGACTCTCCTTTCAACTAAAAAGATAACAGTGGTATGTCTTTCATTTCCTAGGAACATCTGACTACTGGGGTGTTTTCCGAAAAAAAATTTTTAGTGAAGCAGTATTAGTTGTATGAAATTAAATCAAATGTGAAAAACTGGCTGTCCACAATTGTGGGTCCCCTTGTAATTTTGCTGATTTGAATGCCTGTCACTGCTCAATACTGATTACTTACAACACCAAATTGGTTGGATGAGCTCACTAAGCCTTGAACTTCATAGACAGGTGTGTCCAATCATGAGATATAAAGGTATTTAAGGTGGTCAATTGCAAGTTGTGCTTCCTTCCCTTTGACTCTCCTCTGAAGAGTGACAGCATGGGATCCTCAAAGCAACTCTCAAAAGATCTGAAAACAAAGATTGTTGAGTCTCCTGGTTTAGGGGAAGGCTACAAAAAGTCATCTCAGAGGTTTAAACTGTCAGTCTCAACTGTAAGGAATGGAATCAGGAAATGGAAGGCCACAGGCACAGTTGCTGTTAAACCCAGCAGGTCTGGCAGGTGAAGAAAAATACAGGAGCGGCATATGAGCAGGATTGTGAGAATGGTGACAGACAACCCACAGATCACCTCCAAAGACCTGCAAGAACATCTTGCTGCAGATGGTGTATCTGTACATCGTTCTACAATTCAGCACAATTTGCATAAAGAGCATCTATATGGCAGGGTGATGAGAAAGAAGCCCTTTCTGCACTCACACCATAAACAGAGTCGCTTGTTGTATGCCAATGCTCATTTAGACAAACCAGATTCATTTTGGAACAAAGTGCTTTGGACTGATGAGACAAAAATTGAGTTATTTGGTCATAACAAAAAGCGCTTTGCATGGCGGATGAAGAACACCGCATTCCAAGAAAAACACCTGCTACCTACTGTCAAATTTGGTGGAGGTTCCATCATGCTGTGGGGCTGTGTGGCTAGTTCTGGGACTGGGGCCCTTGTTAAAGTCGAGGGTAGGATGAATTCAACCCAATATCAACAAATTCTTCAGGATAATGTTCAAGCATCAGTCACAAAGTTGAAGTTACGCAGGGGTTGGATATTCCAACAAGACAATGACCCAAAACACAGTTCGAAATCTACAAAGGCATTCATGCAGAGGGAGAAGTACAATATTCTGGAATGGCCGTCACAGTCCCCTGACTTAAATATCATCGAAAATCTATGGGATGATTTGAAGCAGGCTGTCCATGCTCGGCAGCCATCAAATTGAACTGGAGAGATTTTGTATGAAGAATGGTCAAAAATACCTCCATCCAGAATCCAGACACTCATCACAGGCTATAGGAGGACAGCGTCAAGAGGCTGTTAGATTTACAAAAGGAGGCTCAACTAAGTATTGATGTCCTATCTCTGTTGGGGTGCCCAAATTTATGCACCAGTCTAATTTTGTTATGATGCATATTGCATATTTTCTGTTAATCCAATAAACTTAATGTCACTGCTGAAATACTACTGTGTCCATAAGGCATGTCAGATATTAAAAGGAAGTTGCTTTAATTTCATGGCTTGTTGCTGCTCTCATTGTTCAATAGCAGACATTTCTGAAATTGTTGTTTTTTCTAAGAGCGACGTTAAAATGTTTTGCGGACCTGAGGAGATCAGCATTCCTGACACCTTGAACATCTTTTTGGGCTTAAAGGGGCTGCTCTTAACTGGTTCAAGTCATATTTAACTTTTCAGTGACTTTTAATTCCTCTTCTTCTACTGCTCCTCTTAAATGTGGTGTTCCTCAGGGATCCATTTTTGGTCCTATTTTATTCTCCATATACCTTCACCCTATTGGAGCAATTTTTAGGAAATTTAACATTTCTTTTCACTGCTATGCTGATGATACTCAGGTTTATATTCCCGTCTGCAACTCCACAACTGTCTGTCTGAACTAAGATCCTGGATGGCTAATAATTTTCTTGATCTGAATCAAAATAAAATGGAGGTGCTTATAGTGGGTCCATCAGCTAAAGCCCAAAATGGTCTTGGACTTCTCGGCTTTTTCTCTGTCTTTTCCAAACTTCAAGTCTGCAATCTTGGTGTTACCTTTGATAGTAACCTCTCTTTTGAGAAACAAGTAAATTCTGTAGTCATGAGTTGCTTTTTCCAGCTTCGTCTATTAGGTAAGATCAAGCTTTTTTTTTTATCTTCTAGGGATCTTGAGATAGCTACTCATGCATTTACCTTTTCTCACATCGATTACTGAAACTCGCTGTATTCTGGGATTAACAAATCCCTGATACACAGGTTACAGTTGGTCCAAAATGCTGCCGCTCGCTTTCTGGTTGGGGCAAGAAAGTCTGACTCTGTTTCTCCTATTTTAGCTTCTTTACACTGGCTGCCTGTCAGTTTTCGAATTGATTTTAAAAGCTTGCTGCTAGTTTTTAAATCTTTACATGGGCTTGCTCCTGCCTATTTATCTGAACTGTGTGTTTTACATCAGCCATCTAGAGTGCTTAGATCTTCTGGTCAGCTGTCTCTGGTTGTCCCTCGTACCAAGTGTAAAACTAAGGGGGACAGGGATTTTGCAGCTGCTGCTCCTCGCCTGTGGAACTCTTTACCTCATCACATAAAGGAGTCGTCTACAATTGAACTGTTTAAAACAAGACTAAAGACTCATTTCTATTCACTTGCATTCCGTGACCTTCAGTAATGCTGATGGTTTCCCGTTTGTGATTATATAACATTGCTTCTATTTTTTATTTATATAACATTACTTCTATTTATTATGTATTTTATTTTATGTTCATATACTGTATTTTATTTCTGTTCATGTTTTATGTTCATTTGTTTTGTTTTTCTTTTATTCTATTATTGTAAAGCACTTTGGCCACAGCATTACTATGTTGTTTTAAATGTGCTATATAAATAAACTGACATTGACATTGACTTTCGTCTTTCTTTATTTTCAGATATTGTGTGATGGTCACAGTTTGCTAGTCATGTGTTGGCTCATTTTAAATCTCATTATTGTTTGGCAGCTCATTAAGGAAAAAGAAACAATTGAGGGGTCTGAGTCTTCAAGAGCAAGTCAATTACAATGAATTTAAAAAAAGTTAATTAGCAGCAAAAACAGGTCACTCATTAAGAAAAGGGTTAGAATGAAAACCTGCAGCCACTGCCGCCCTAAAGGACTGGAGTGGAGGACCCCTGGTGTAGAAGAACAGCAGCAACAAGCGCCTGTTGGGCTCACATGTGCCCCCTTCGGTGCAGCACGGTACTGTCTGCCTCGTTTTATGTCCGATCTAAAGACTAAATATGTCACACATATTCATTAAAGATATTAGCCAGACTGTGGAAGGTCAGGGTGTATAATAAACGTGTCAGAAGACATTATATTGGTGACATACAGAAAGACAGCAACAGGCACGCGCCAATTGCAGGCATCACCCCCGTGTGTGAGGGACAGTGCAGTCCGAGGGGAGGCGATGCTCGTCGCTGCTGCATCTCACGTTTCTCCCTTGTATTTGATTCAGTGATTTCGACTATTAAAATGATCAAAATTATTGCGATCATACAGAAAACAATTTCATAGCACAGACCAGTGGGCACAGATCAGTGGACACATTTATTTTATGTTATCATTATTAGTTTTTTTTTTTTTACTTTTCATGATGACAGGTAAGACCGCATGTCCCTGTATGAAGTGCTGGACTTCTACTAAGCACTGATCTAGCTGGCCCTGCACTGAAACTCCGAGACTCTTTTCTTATTCTCACACGCTAAATTTGCTTTTACGATCATCTGCGCTGTAATTAAAGTACATGTTACTTTCTCGCTTTCTGCCCGCAAACATCTGTGCAAAACTCGTCAACCACACGGGCTTACTGCTTCAACCCGACGAACCAACAAACAAACAACAGCCCTTTGCGGAAGTTGCGCCACGTGACTCTAGTAAGTAAGTACAAAGTCAGCACATAGTGAACAGCGCGACGTAACTAAACGCTCAGGGCGACCCACAAACAGCCCCTCTGCACTACTGAACCGGACTGAATGAAAATACTCTTGCTGTTTTTTTTCGTTTTTACTCAATTTTTGTTCTCATTTAAGTTCGTTCACATATCACTCATTTTTATTTAGCTTTAGTTTCTGTTTGCCTTAATTTCAGTTCTTGTAAAACAAAAAACAACATTTTTATTTCTAGTTCTCGTTCTGAAAATATCACTGGAAGAGCTGAGGCCACTGTGATGTTACGGCCTAAGGACCGCCATGAGCCCGTATATTTGAGGAATGGGTCCTTCAGTGGTTCATCTGCTTGTCACTGAAGTTTGCAAGTCTTGCTTTCGTTTAGTGTGTTCACAAGAATTACTTCAGAACGTTTGGAAATCACTTACGTTTTTTGGTCCGGCACCTCCTGGTTTTGCAAAGTTTCAAAAATAAAATGTTAAAATCAAACAAAAAAAAAAAAAAAAAGATATCAGTGCTCAGCTGTCCATTTGTCCGTTTCAAGTTTTCTAATCTTAATGGACAGAATGAGAAAGAGGACTGGAGCTCATCAAGCCACTTGAGCAGGTAACGTGAAAGAGAAGCCTTAATGGCACCAACGTTAGAGCGAAGGCCCCTGCAATCTACGTGAATTATTTAATGGGGAGGTTTATTAAGAATGTAAAAGCCGGCACTGCGCTCTAATGGGCTTTTCGGGGTCCGTGTGCGCTCATTTTAAGATTAAGTCAAACCCAGCGAGGGGTCGTCTTGGTTGACGGGGGTCCAGAGCAGGGAGATCTTTCATGAATACACCGAGGCGTGCTTTTTATCAGTGGTTCAGTGGTTCAGCAAAACCCATTTTACATAGAAAATCTATAAAACATTTATATAATGTACTGTATATGAAATCTGTTATATAATTCATTAACATATTGTACAGTACAGATATTAAATTGCATTTACATATTTATTTGCAAGAACTGCTGCCTGTTTAAAAATGTTACAGCATTCTTTATAGACAGTGTCTGGTGATGAAGGTGAGGAAGACACTGGGTGGTGTCTGGCACTGCTGTGTCCTTTTTTATAATAAAAGGTCCAAGATTGCACGCAGTCCTTCAAAGGAGGCCTCAGTAGTGTCTTATAAAGCTTAAGTATGACCACCAATGACTTGTACTCAACACATCAGGGCGCTATAAAGACAAACATCCTACCAGCCCTCTGAATCGTTTCTGTCCATTTGCAGGATGTGGACAGTGTTGAGTCTTATTAATTTTCAATATCGAGAATTCCTCACCTCATACGCGCACTACCAGTGAAGTCGAACTCCGATGACACATGTGTTTTAGTGTGGAAAGGAGATACTTTCAAAAAACGATATGAAAATGCTAGTGTGGTTGGTGATTGTATTCATTTATAAAGTCAATGTAGTAGTGTGGATGTCGTCTTAGAATGGCATAAAGTGTACAAATACACAAAACAGTAAAAACAAAACAAACAAATATCTTTGCAGAGTGTCACACACATGCACCTGGGGCAGCTTAAAGGCTCTGGTGGTGGCAATTCCTCACCAATCCACTGGGTGGTGCTGTATTCTAACACCTCTTCTTTTCCTCCTTCTACAGACCGGATGACTGACAACCTCACCAACTCTGCCGTCACTTTCAGTGTCCATCCACCTGGACACGCCTCTTCCTGAATGGCTGGCATTTAACCTGAAGTGTCGCCATCTTGGATTGTCTGATCTGAGACTCGCATCCTTAGGGGAGTTTTTTTGCTGTAAAGCTCCATAAATTTTGTTGCCTTCATAATAGACGTGGTCGCTGTGTCACCCCAAATATTTCTTTTTTCCTCTTTTACAAAAGAAAGTATTGATTTGGGCATTTGGGATGTGAACATGTGTTTCCCTCAAATGACCAGCACCCAGAACAAAACCCACATACACGCTAGCAGTTAATGCAGGGAACAGAATTTACAACGAAGTACGCTGTAGTTCCACAACTCAAAAATGCCAGAAATGTCCATCTCTACATATATAAAATCCAACGTTTGTCTGTCTGTCCGCTTTTCATAAGAGAACTACTGCATGGATTTAGAGTGGGTTTTTTTCTATAATTTGCTTGAACATTCTGGATGATTTTGCGACTTCTCTCATTTTGCTATGTACAGGGTGAGGCAGAAAGGACGGACTTCTTTGAAAAGACTAGAACTCACCACTAGGTGGAGTGACAGATGTGTGGTAGGTGGCATTAGGTTCGCGAAGTCTTAGCATTCTTTTATTTTCTTTTTAGTTGAAGCCATGGAGCCGTGGATGATAGAACGCTGCATTTTGCATACGACTATTTTGTCAAGAACAACCAATCTATTACCGCAGTTCAGCGTGAGTTTTGTTGCCATTTCAATATCCACAGAAATAAGGCTGTTCCCACTCGTAACACTATCCTACGTTGGGTTAAAGCACTTTGTACACGAGGTATACTAATGAACAAAAGACCGCCGGGGGCTACACGAACAGCACGTACCCCTGAAAATGTGGAAAGTGTATGACTAGCCCTGCTGCGCAGTCCAAGTCGATCTGCTCGGAAGCATTCTTCTGAACTTGGCCTCAGTAATCGTTCGGAGCGCTATATCGAGATGATAAACAACTTCTTTATACCTGAATTACGACAAAAACGTATTCTCATCCGGCGTGTGTGGTTTCAACAGGATGGGGAGACAGCCCACACAGCTAGAGCATCCATAGATGTTATTCGCCCTCTCTTCCCTGGTCACCTCATTTCCAGGTTTGGTGACATTCATTGGCCTCCTCGGTCCCCTGACTTATCCATGAGTGATTATTTCTTGTGGGGTCACCTCAAGGCACATGTATACGAGCATAAGCCCCTTACATTGGAGGAACTGAAGGAAGCCATTCGCGTGGAATTCGCCCAAATCGACAGAGCGATGTTGAAAAGAGTGGAGGCCAACGTCCATGAACGCCTTCAGAAATGCATCAGTGATAATGGACACCACATGGGAGATATTGTTTTCCACACTTGATTTTGTCAAATGCAATTTCAATATGAACTCAAATCTTTCAATAAATTTCTTTGTAAGAAAAAATTAACAATTTTGTGATTTTGTAAAAAACGTTCGTCCTTTCTGCCTCAACCTGTATTATAGTTCAGTTGCGGTAATTGATTTATTTGCACGAATCTGAGAGATACGCAGTGGGCCGAGGTCCTTCTCACTCACACGCCAGCCTCGCGGTGTAGCTCACCTCCACTTAGCTAGCGAACGAGAGAACTACTTCACGGATTTAGATCAGGTTTTTTTCTATAATTTGCTTGAACATTCCTGTTGGTTTTGCGACCTCTCTCATCGTGCTAAGTATCATAATTCGGTTGCGGTACCGATTTATTTGCGCTAATCCGAGGCAGAGCCTGTGGGTTGAGGGAAGGGTGAAGCGTGACGTCAGGAGTAAGGAGCCGGGCAGGGTCTTCCTAACTCATGTGCCAGCCTTCATTCGAGTCAGTCTACTTCTCGTGATGTGTTGGAGCGTACCTTGCCTCTGCTTAGCTAGCGATACCTATTTGTTTATTGGTTTTTAAAATTTGTCCTGTTACATTACTACATGGGTGGAACCACAGGGGTACAACTAGTCTGTAATCAGTCAGTCTCCAATGACATTTGTTATGTTAGGGGTGAAAAAAGACAGAGACAGACTACTGACACAGACCAGAAGATAGATGATCCAAAAAAATCAAAATCAAAAATAGATTTTTATCAAAGTCAACTGAAATAACAAAACCCAATAGGCAAATCAGAATCAAACTGAAAGAAAAAACGAACATCATCCAAAGCCTGTAAATCAACACACTGCTAACACCCCGTACAGTAAAAGCTTTTGTTATCTGTAATCCTGAATCTTGGACAACCAGAAAATGCGAGATGCTGACATTTATACTATCACAGTAGTGATGTCATGTGTCACAACCTCCTGGCTCTCATAGGCTAGCAAGCAATAACAAAATGGTTTGTGTCAAGACCTAGAATGTCTCTAAGATAGACAAAACGAAAACAAAATATTTAAAAAATGGCGAAAAACCACTTATAACCCTGATCAGGAGGAACACCACCATGAAAATGAGAACGAAACAAATTAAAAAGAGTACAAAAAAGCACGGCGATATCCAAATAATGCAATCAAAAGACTGACTCCTCGTGGCTTCTAGTAACACATTTAACTGCCGGCAGCCCTCAGTATCAGAACTGAGTAGGGGTCTTAATAGCGAATCACCACTGCTGATAAAGCAACAACTCTCAGGCTTTCTTTATAAAGATTCGATTACGGACATTAAGTTCGAAATTTCTGAGTGAAGCTTTGTTTCGAGGAAAAAAAAAACATAAATATGAAATGTACAGTAGGTTATAGAAATACAGAAATATAAACAGTATATTCAAAATGACATTTCTGCTTCCTGCTCTTACTAGTTTAAAATCATTTTACTGTTTGTTAACCTTACCATGCTGAAAATTATGGGACAGATTTTAAGCCAAATTAAAAAAAAAAACAAAAAAACATTGGAGAGATAACAGACATCAACATAAAACCTACAATCGCATATTAGACTGAAATAGCATTTCAAGGAATTGCTGTCTAATGCTCATGTTCCTGAAATGTTCAAATAACCGTAACTGTTCATTTCATGTATTGATTTTCTGTGGGACTTTACAAATAAAGGAAATGTTTATAAAGGTGGAGTCGCCATAACTCACCTAACGGAACAGCTTTGGTGATTTTCACTGAAGATTAGTTCACTAGAAAAGTGATAACAGGCTCATTTGAGACACATGCGTTTTGACCATATCATGGCTCTCAGTGCTCCCCCCAAAACACCTCCCAGGTCAACACCATTGTGAAACTTTGGGAAATCATTTTCTTGCACAATATTTTTCACAATACTGTGTTCTCCCACAATGCATTGTCCTTAACAGAAATACCAACAGTAACAAGTGTCAGGAGGAAGGCCATTTCAATCCAATCATCTCCACTGTATGCTCTAAATGAGAACTGGGTGGAGTCAGACCTACCGAATCATTTCTACTGTATGTCCTAAATGATTAATAGAAAAAGTACCTCGAGCATGGGAAAGGTGCTATATAAATAAAATGTATAACTGTTATTATTATTACTAAGGGGAGAGGCAGACTTACCAATTATGTCCACTGTACATCAAAAATGAGTACATGATGAGTTAAACCTACTAAACCATCTCTACTGTATGCTCTAAATGAGTACTGGAGGGAGTTGGACCTACCGAATCATCTCTACTGTATGTCCTAAATGATTATGGGAAAAAGTACCTCGAGCATGGGAAAGGCGCTATATAAATAAAACGTACTACTGTTATTATTATTACTATGGGGAGAGTCAGCCCTACCAATTATCTCCATTGTACATCAAAAATGAGTATATGGTGATTTGAACCTACTAAATCCTTTCCACTGTACATCCTAAGTGAGTATGGGGGGAGTCGGACCTACCAAATCATCTCAATTGAACATTTGAAACAAGCATAGCGGCGGAGTTATTCCAACGGAATCATTTCTACTGCACATGCTTATTGAGTATGGGGTGATTCAGACCTGCCGGATCATCACTCCACTGTGTGCCCTAAATTAGTACAACTGTATGTTCAAAATGACTATGGGGAAAAAGTGACTTGAGCATGGGAAAACCACTATATATAAATGTATTATTATTATTATTATTATTATTATTACTACTGCTACTATGGAGAGAGTCAGACCTACCAATTATCTTCAATATACATGAGTACAGGGTGAGTTAAACCTACCAAATTATCTCCCCTGTACGTCCTAAATGAGTAATGATGGACCAAAATCATCTCCACTGAACATTTTAAACAAGTATAGGGACTGAACTATTTCAACTGAATCATTTCCACAGTACAAACGCTGAATGAGCACAGGGGAGCCAGACCTACCAAATCATCTCTATTGTACATTTTAGATGAGTATAGGGGCAGGTTCATTTCTACTGAATGATCACTATTGTATGTGCTAAACGGGTACACGGATGTTGGGGTGAGTCAGACCTACCAAATCATTTCCACTGCAAGTCCAAAATAAATATTGTCGGGGGTAGGGTGTCATACCTACCCAATCATCCCAAATGTCTGTCCTAAATGAGTGCAGGAGGGAATTGGACATTCCAAATATCTCCATTCTACCTCCTAAATGAGTACCGGTGAGGAGTCAGACTTTTCAAATCATCTCCACTGTATGTTCTAAATTAGCATATGGGGCAGTCAAAATCTACCAAACCATCTCCATTGTACATCCTAAAAGAGTTTGTGGAGGAGTCATTTCTACAGAATTATCACCATTGTACATCATAAATGAGAAGAGTGGGGAGTGGGGTCTAGATCTACAAAATGATCCCCACTATATGTCCTAAATGAGTGTAACGGAGGAGTCATTTCAACTGAATCATCTCCATTGTACGGGCTTAAATGTGTACGAGGTGGCAGAGGGGCTGTTGGGGTGAGTCAGACCTACCAAATATCTCTGCTGCATATCTGAAATGAATAGGTAGGGTCAGACGTCCCAAATGATATCCATTGTTTATCCTAGACCAGTATTAGGGAGTCAGATCTACCAAATCATCTCCACTGTACATCCTAAAGAAGTATTGAGGGAAATCAGACCTACCAAATCATCTCTATTGTACATTTTAGATGAGTATTGGGGCAGAGTCATTTCTACTGTATAATCACTATTGTATTTGCTAAACGAGTACACAGCTGATGGGGTGAGTCAGACCTACCAACTGTATGTCGTAAATAAGTGCAGGAGGTAGTTGGACCTTCCAAATCATCTCCATTGTATCTCCTAAATGAGTACTGGGGGGTGAATCAGACTTTTTGAAAAATCTCCACGGTATGTCCTAAACGAGTCAAAACCTACCGAACCATCTCCATTGTACATCCTAAAAGAGTTTGTGGGGTAGTAATTTCTACTGAATCATCACCATTGTACATCCTAAATGAGTACGGTGAGGAGAGGGGTAGGGTCCAGACCTACAAAATGGTCTCCACCACATGTCCTAAATGAGTTTTGGGGAGGAGTCATTCAGTCATTGCAACTGTATCATTTCCTTTGTAAGGGCTAAATGAGTACAGGGTGGAGGAGGGGCTATTGGGGTGAGTCAGACCTACCATATCATCTTTGCTGCATATCCTAAATGAATAGGTAGGCTCCGACCTACCAAATTATATCCATTGTTTATCCTAGACTAGTATTGGTGGGTGGAGTGGAAGGACGGACAGATCTACCAAATTATCTTCTTTACATGTTCTAAATGAGTAGGATAGGGGAGGTCAGACCTACCAAATCATCTCCACACTATATGTTCTAAAGAAGTATAGGGAATGAGTCAGACCTACCAGATTATCTCCAACGTACATCCTAAATGAGTAGGAGGGGAGAGTCAGACCTACCAAATCATCACCACACTATATATTCTAAACAAGTATAGGGAGTGAGTCAGACCTACCAAATTATATCCATTGTTTATCCTAGACCAGTTTTGGAGGGGGTGGGTCAAATCTACCAAATTATCTTCTTTACATATTCTAAATGATAGGATGGGGCGGTCAGACCTACCAAATCATCTCCACTATATCTGCTAAATAAGTTTAGGAATTGAGTCAGACCTACCAAAAGTATCTCTACCATACTTCCTAAATGAGTAGGAGGGGAGAGTCTGACCTACCAAATCATCACCACACTATATGTTGTAAACAAGTATAGGGAGAGAGTCAGACCTACCAAATCATCTCCACTATATCTCCTAAATAAGTTTAGGAATTGAGTCAGACCTACCAAGTTATCTCCATCGTATGTCCTAAATGAGTATAAGAGACAGTCAGCAAATCATCGACACAGTTCATCGTAAATGAGTTTAAGGGAGAAGATACTCCACCATATTTGCAATACTTTTCCAGCTCTCGCAGTGCAGTCCCCCCAACTAAGGAACATCATTGTTATGCCCACTTGAGTTGGACTGACATTGACTATCCTCATGGACCATGCCTGGTCCATTATGAAAACTTTCCAATGGGGCTTTTGAAAACAGTGTAGAGTTAGCTCATCGAGAATGACAAATTTGAATATAACATTAAAATACAAGGGTTCTGAAATTTATTAGTGTCACAATACAAGTTCATATTGCAAATAATCCAATTTTTTTTTTCTCCACAACGTATAACATGGCTGAATGGTTTAGAAATGTGAAGCTTGTCACAAAAGCAGTGAAGGTGAACCTGGTGCCACGTGGCAGCCGTCATGCTTGCAAGGTTGGATGCTTACAAAAAGTTTCATCCGGACAAGGCTGCACTTTCATGAAACGTACAGATCGTTTGTTTTTTTTTTTGTCTGTAGTTGGCCAGTCACCCATTAGGTCTCACTGCAGGAGATTTGAAAGAAAAATCACCGAAATGAACATCTGCGCACAGTGACTGAAGAGTAGACATCTACTGGTGTGATTCACAAATCACTGTTTGATGCATGCACACGAGAATGCCGTTACATGTCTAACACTTAAAGAGTTTTATACAGTGTAGGTGGCGTTATCTTCGTATTCGGTGCTGGAAACCTCAAAGTACTCTCCGGAATGTGTCGATAAAGGCAAAGACAGCTTTGAAATGCAGGGAGAAGTTTGAGAGACAGGTGCTTGCCGAGTCAATTATTGCCAAAGCTTGAACCAGGCTAAAAAAGACAAGTTGACGAAATGCATTTCTAGACTGCAATCTCATCGTCCAGGCAATCCGACAGGCTGTGCTTGTTTAACACGTTCAACAGCCTCAGGGGGCCATCGTCGTGACCCCAGCTGTCCCGCTCGTCGCTTTCATCCGTGTTGGATTCGTACTCCGAGGCGATCCCTGACTCCCGGAACTTAATGAATTCCAGGCTACCCAAGAACTCATCCCTTGACGGGATGGGAGGCTGCTTCTCCTGGCCCTGTTCTTCCTGAGGAGGCCCAGGAAGGAAGCGGAAGCATTCAAGTTTTACTAGACAGTTTTCCCTACCTAGGGGGCTGCCCAAGGGCAGTGAAAGCTGCGTTCCATCGTTGAGCTGCGGCAGGGTAACTTCCTCAGGCTTTGGAGTAGTTGGGTCGCACAGCACCGGAGGCACATTTGCACGGAATGTGATTTCCAGCAAACTATCCTGAGATCCCACTGAAAGACAGAAGAAAAAATAAGAAAGTCAGTCTAGTAGAAGATTTTGTTTAAAGAAACAGGGCATAAACTGCAAGAACGATACGGAATAAGGTTTCTGAATAACTGGGCCAATAGAAGTAGAAAAAGACAAGAAGAATCTGGAGGAGATATTGGGACAGCTTAGCTATTAGCTAAACAAACCGGCCTGACGGACTGAATGGCCTCCTCTCATTTGTCAAATTTCTTATATTCTAATGTGATGCCCTATCTGGGGAAGGTAGAAAAGAGCCTTAACCCCTGGAGAACCCGACAGGCCAGTTTTCAGTATAGCAGTATATACCCATTGTCTTATCAAAAGATTGTGACTACCGTATATACTCACGGATACGTTCTCCCGTGGATAAGTCGGGACTTGATTTTACTGTATAATTTCTGGTATTTTATAATGTTGGTTGTATAACTCGAATGTGGAAAACTCACACTGTTGGTCCAAGAGATTATGGTATGCTGACGCCCACCTGAGAGAATAACGACGGGGCACACAGCCTTTTATTTTCTATGTGGGTGTGGCAATGCGCTGTATCAGCGTGCGCTCCTAACACCTCTCTGTCTCTCTATTGTGCCTACGTGACCACACGGTAATACCTGGACTATTCCGAAGCAACGTTTGCACTGATTTGTGTTTTTTGTATCTCACACCCTCATAACACCTTTATCGTAAGAGCATCCCTTATCTACGATGGAGAGTTTGATCAGAAGAAAATATGAAGATGGTTTTAAATTAAAAGTTGTTGAAGTGGCGAAAGAAATTGGTAACTGCGCTGCTGCAACAAAATTCGATGCGTCTGAGAAACTGATGCGAGATTGGAGGAGGCAAGAAGATGTAAAAAAAAAATAATAAAATAATAAAAATTAAGTGTTGCATTTTTGAACGGGCGTATAAGTCAGGGTCTGATTTTATGATCAATTTTTCAGGTTTCAAGTCCCAACTTATACGCAAGTATTTACGGTATACATTTTTCTCCTCTGTTGCTAAACGAATCTTAGCCTGAAGAGGTCTATTAATTTTTTTACATTTAAGATGTCTCACATAAAGATTTACTAATGTTATTACTTGTCCTAGTATGTATATAAACACAGGGAACTCCAGTTTCTGCATTACATCTTGCCTGAAGAAGGGGCTTGAGTTGCCTCAAAAGCTTGCATATTGACATCTTTCTAATTAGCCAATAAAAGGTGTCATTTTGCTTAACGTCTCACTACATCCATAATGGCTAATGCGGTACAACACCCTAGTAATGCAGTATATACCCTAAAGGCTAGTAAAATGGCCCGTATATCTACTGTCATAATCCTGCTGGGCTGAAAAATGGCCTACGCATATCTGTTAGGCTACACCACCGTTTGGTTATTCTACAAGAGACGTCATTCCCGAAAGCCGCTACACTTCTCTGCGGTCCCAGCCTGGCTGGCCGTAATACTGGCCTTCGCTATACTAGGCAACGCACATAAGATGCTGCTGTCTTGTTATGCTACTTATGCAATTTATGCTGCTGCGTTTATTTCAGCTGGTTTTGTTTTTTCTTGTAGAGTTCACGAAGAAAATGGAAACGATTTCAGCTGGGCATTAGCACAGGCGCAGCTCAAAACAATAAACGTGTAGTGTGTGCACAGAGAAGTGCAAGCAGGCAAAGAGAGCTTCTGCCCTTCTGATCCATGGCAGGTTTCTGTGACAGGTTTGTGCTCTGATTACATTTGGGATGTAACCGGTGTCACGCATGTGTGAGTAGGAGGACGTTGTATGGAGCAAGTGAAGGTACAGTCATATGAAAAAGTTTGGGAACCCCTCTCAGCCTAATAATAATTGCATAATAGTTGACTCTACTTTCAACAAAAAAAGATACCAGTGGTATGTCTTTCATTTCCTAGGAACATCTGAGTACTGCGGTGTTTTCCGAACAAAGATTTTTAGTGAAGCAGTATTTAATTGTATGAAATTAAATCAAATGTGAAAAACTGGCTGTGCAAAAATGTGGGTCCCCTTGTCATTGTGCTGATTTGAATGCCTGTCACTGCTCAATGCTGATTACTTACAACACCAAATTGGTTGGATGAGCTCGTTAAGCCTTGAACTTCATAGACAGGAGTGTCCAATCATGAGATAAAAAGGTATTTAAGGTGGTCAATTGCAAGTTGTGCTTCCCTTTGACTCTCGTCTGAAGAGTGACAGCATGGGATCCTCAAAGCAACTCTCCAAAGATCTGAAAACAAAGATTGTTGAGTCTCCTGGTTTAGGTGAAGGCTACAAAAAGCCATCTCAGAGGTTTAAACTGTCAGCTTCAACTGTAAGGAATGGAATCAGGAAATGGAAGGCCACAGGCACAGTTGCTGTTAAACCCAGCAGGTCTGGCAGGCCAAGAAAAATACAGGAGCGGCATATGAGCAGGATTGTGAGAATGGTGACAGACAACCCACAGATCACCTCCAAAGACCTGCAAGAACATCTTGCTGCAGATGGTGTATCTGTACATTGTTCTACAATTCAGCGCAATTTACACAATGAACATCTGTATGGCAGGGTGATGAGAAAGAAGCCCTTTCTGCACTCACGCCACAAATAGAGTCGCTTATTGTATGCAAATGCTCATTTAGACAAGCCAGATTCATTTTGGAACAAAGTGCTTTGGACTGATGAGACAAAAATTGAGTTATTTGGTCAGAACAAAAAGTGCTTTGCATGACGGAAGAAGAACACTACATTCCAAGAAAAACACCTGCTACCTACTGTCAAATGTGGTGGAGGTTCCATCATGCTGTGGGGCTGTGTGGCTAGTTCAGAGACAGGGGCCCTTGTTAAAGTCGAGGGTCAGATGAATTCAACCCAATATCAACAAATTCTTCAGGATCATGTTCAAGCATCAGTCACAAAGTTGAAGTTACGCAGGGGTTGGATATTCTAACAAGACAATGACCCAAAACACAGTTTGAAATCTACAAAAGCATTCATGCAGAGGGAGAAGTACAATGTTCTGGAATGGCCGTCACAGTCCCCTGACTTGAATATCATTGAAAATCTACGGGATGATTTGAAGCAGGCTGTCCATCAAATTGAACTGGAGAAATTTTGTATGAAGAATGGTCAACAATACCTCCATCCAGAATCCAGACACTCATCAAAGGCTATAGGAGGACAGCGTCTAGAGGCTGTTATATTTGCAAAAGGAGGCTCAACTAAGTATTGATGTCATATCTCTGTTAGGGTGCCCAAATTTATGCACCTGTCTAATTTTGTTATTATGCATATTGCATATTTTCTGTTAATCCAATAAACTTAATGTCACTGCTAAAATACTACTGTGTCCATAAGGCATGTCAGATATTAAAAGGAAGTTGCTACTTTGAAAGCTCAGCCAATGAGAAACAAAAATCCAAAGTATTACGAGGGGTTCCCAAACTTTTTCATATGACTGTACTTCCATGCCAGGCCAGGGGCTGGCGGGGTGCCCTAAACCTACTCCTGTTATCTCAGCAGACCAGCTGTGGGAAAACCTGTCTGACCCACCACTGATGACGTCACGTCCAGTTCCGGCACCTATGACGATGTCAGAATATGGTCACTTCCAGTTCCCCTACGTCACTTCCGGTCTTCCCACTTAAAATAGCCATCTTTCCAAACCTCAAACAGTTCATGTCTGGACTCCAACAGAGACACTTCTGTCTACAAAAACAAACCCATTGCAGTCAAGGATAATATATGGGTGGCTGCCCCAAACCTTTTTAAGTGTGTCGAGTCTGACCCTTTCACACTGGTGACACACACTCAGGATGAGAGGGTCTCGGTGCTGCACAAGAGAAGCAGCATCATAGCTTAGTTGATGGAGATGTGCTTCCGTGCAGTAGAAGAGAGATGGGGGCTCTAAGGGTCTGGGGACAAGTGGACATCTTGAGCCTTGACAGTATGGATCATTGGAAACATTTCATGGTAGGCATTAAACACCCAGATATTTGTTGCCCAACACACTGCAACCTACAGATCTTTGACTTCTTCTTATTGTTGGTTGCACCACACCAGCTGAAATCTACTTGGAAGCCCTTCTTTCCCATCAGGATAAATGATGTTTCTTACTTGAGTTGTGTCCCGAGAGTTTGAGCTCAAGCTCCTGGATCTGCTTGACCAGCAGAGAGATGTGCTGCAGCATGTCTTTGTTCTGAAGCAGGAGCTGGTGAACCCGTGCCTGAGCTTCAATTCGAGCCGCTGCTTCGGCAGAAAGCTGGTCTTTGAGTAGATGAACCTTTAGAGAGAGGAAGACATGTAGGTTAGCAATGCGGAGTTCTTCACGACTCCCCGGTGGCTTCAGCTTAGCCTTCAATCTCCCAGCTTGCAAGCTCAAGAATTATTAGAGCCTACTGATTACTTAAAATGTCAAACTATCATTTATAATGCATGTCAACTTTCACATTCCAGCCTGCCTACTGCCTGAGTAGAATTTACCCGTTTTTCTTGTGTCTTTCTTTTTTTCTTGTGAATTTCCCATTGGGATTAATAAAGTATCTATCTATCTATCTTGGAATAGAATTTAAAATAAAACAAGATGCTATATAAAGTAGAGGTTGTTTGTCTGACTTCATGCTTTCACCTCAACCACTCAGAGGATTCTGGAGAGCTAAGAGCAGTTATAGGTGGCACGACCAGATGTAACCCACCACCAGCGGAACCAGGGGTCATTCTTGACAGGACACACTGGGGAGGCGTTGCATGTTGATCAGACATGCAAGTAAGAATTTCACTGTACTCTGTGCACACGACCATACTGACCACACTACTGCTACTGGCATTATCATTTAGTAACCAACGTCACTGGCAGGGGCGCCATACCTGGGCAACCTGCAGAGCACCTTCAGCACCTGTTGGTAGTCTTGGCTGTTTCATCTTCTGCCATCAAACTATACAATTTATCCAAAGCTAGACATTAGTTTTCTGTAGTTTTAATACTGTAATATGTTACAGTATGGGTCCAGCTCATGACGTTAAACCGAGCCGAATAACAACGGCGAATGACTGGCGCCGGTCAAGTAACTGGTCTAACTCGCTAGTTGCGAGCAGGGTGTGGTGATACCCTTGGTAGTTAAAAGCTACCAAAACTGCGGATGAACCTAACAGAGAGGTAAACGGCGTATACCTATGCTAGAGAACTAGCTTAGCGAGGAGAGGACTGTGGAGCCGTCTCGTGAAACAATCCACAAGAAACAAAACATGAGAGGACGACTTAACAAAACGGAATGCAAGCTGGGCGGTCGCCTGGATAAACGAGAGCCTTGAACTGCTTGTCGACCATCTTAACAAGTGGTTCAGATGGGATGTGATCGGTCTGTCAGAGGTGAGAAGAATGAAACAGGGCTTAGTGGAACACGATGGACACAAACTTCTGTACTCAGGCGAAGAGAAAGTACATCAAGGAGGTGTCGGTTTGCTACTTTCAAAAAAGGCAGTCAAGAGCTTAATCGACTGGAACCCGGCGTCGCCAAGAATCATCAGTGCACGGCTCACTGGACAAGGCCACAACATCACCATCATTCAAGCGTATGCACCAACTACAAGCCACAGTGATGAGGCTGTCAATCACTTCTATCAGACCTTACAGCAAGTCATCGATAAGGCGCCAAGAAGGGATGTCAAGATTATAATGGGCGACTTCAACGCGCAAGTCGGTATCGATCACGACACATGGAAAGGCGTGCTGGGACACTTTGGCTACGGCTCAATGAACGAAAGAGGGGAAAGACTTCTCCAATTTTGCAGGCTCAACAAACTGAACATCATGAACACCTGGTTCAACCACAATCCATCAAGGAAATGGACATGGAGCTCACCTGGAGATCGAACCCAGCAGATGATCGACTACATCATGATCGATCAGAGATGGCGTAGCTGTGCCCATAACACACGCAGCTTCCCAAGCGCAATAGTGCCGAATGTGCGCAACGATCATAACCTCGTGATGGGCAACTTCAAGTTAAGATTCAACATCCAAAAAAGAACGGTCACAAAGAAGGTGGATATCGAACGACTGCAAATACCCGAAGTCAAAGAAAGTTATAAGATTGAACTAAAAAATCGTTTTCGTTGAAGACATCTATCTAGAGCACATCATGCGGGAGGCACTCGACGGACTAGAAAGCAAAGGAGCATGCGTGAATGGCAGAACGATTAACAACCTTCGTTTTGCTGACGACATCGGTCTTATAACTGAACTCCGCAGTCACGCACAACTCCTACTAAATAAGGTGGAAAGCGTCAGTTCAAGATACGGACAAGAGATAAGCGACACCAAGACAGTATGGATGCTGCTGAGCTCGAAGCCTGAGCAAGAAACGAAGAATAGAGTTGAAGAGGGCATGTTGCTCAGAGGAAAGAAACTGCAGCATGAAGACAGTTTTAAGTATTTAGGATCGACCTTAACCATAACTTGTGACAGCTCGAAAGACATCAGAACGAGAACAGCCATAGCCTTAAGTTCAATGAGCGACCTGGACAGTATCTGGAAGAACAAGAACATCAACAAGATAACCAAGATGAGACTATACAACTCGCTTATAGTACCGATTGCCTTGTACGGATGCGAAACGTGGACTCTTAGAAGTGCTGAAGAAAGACAACTGCTCGTGTTCGAGATGGCAGCGCTCAGAAAGATACTTGGAGTACGCATCATAGACAAGATGAGAAACGAAGACATCAGGAAGGCCCTCAACCAGACAGAAACGGCGCATGAACGACAACATAAGTGGCTAGGTCATGTACTCCGGATGGACAAGAACAGAATTGCTAACATCACACTACATGGAAGAGTGGATGGAACCAACAAGAGAGGGCGCCCAAGAATGACATGGGTGTCGGCAGCACTCTCAAGATATGACATGGGACTGCAAGATGTAACGCGGACGGCCCAAGACAGAGATCTGTGGCGTTTGATGTCTCCTCATGCTAGAGCCCACATCGACGTGTAATTACAACACTGAGATATGGCGAAGAAGAAGAATGTTACATTAAAGAAGTTATAGGTACATTTATTTATTTTATCATTTAGATTTTATGTGTTTTTAACTACTGGTTATATGTGTGGGTCGCTTGACTGCTGCGGTTTCCCCTCCAGCTTAGCAAAGTCATACAGTACAGGGGTTTGACTGCAGTACTGCAGGTTTTCATTCTAACCCTTTTTTAATGAGTGTCCTGTTTGTGCTGCTAATTAATTTATTGTGAATTCATTTTAATTGAATTGCTTTTTTAAGATTTGTTCCCCTGAATTTCTTCATCGTTCCTCTGAATCGCTTCATTTCTTTCCTTAAATGGCACCCAAAAAGAAATTATAATGTGAAGTGAGGGAGCTAACAGAAGACCAACTAAGTCAGCTGCCTCAAACTCCAACCAATTTCACTCCAACAAGTTGCTTGATTAGGAGCCAAGTCTCGTCGTTAATTAAAACTGTTCTTTAATTCCATGTCTTGTTGCTGCTCTTGGTGTACAACAGCAGACATTTCCAAAATTGTGGATTTTCTCTTTTCTAAGAGCACTGGTCAAATGTTTTGGGGATCTGAGCAAACCAACATTCCTGAGATCTTCATTGTTCTTTATTTTCAGATATTAGATATTGGGATGGAAGAGGCAGGTCATCTGGAGGAGAGGTGGAAGTGAGGTCATCGAGAGGTGGGGTCTGGAGCCGGAAGAGGAGGAGAGTTAAGTTTTACTGCTCTGTAAGAATGGGAGAAGAGGTGTTAGCACACTTGATTACTCTCTGACCCTGTGTTTTTCAGCATTAGCTAGACCCCCGTGCTGCCTCCCATGTGCACAAGATATATATTAGGAATTTGTTAGTTTTTGCATACCCCTTGGGGTCAGAGCACAGGGTCAGCCATTGTACAGCACCCCTGGAGCAATTACAGGTTAAGGGTCTTGCTCAAGAGCCCAGCAGAATAGGATCTCTTTTGGGATATACAATGACTTTCCCAGCTATTCTATAGTATCGTATTTAACATCTGGTTATCCATCAATATTATAAATACAGAGGACCCTTGACTTACAAACTCAATTCGTTCACTAGGGCTGGTTGTAACTCAAGTTGGTTGTAAGTAAAGACTATTTTTCCCATAAGAAATAATGGAAATACCCATAATGCGTTCCGAACCTCCCACTGCAACACTTACTTAACCTTTTCATAATAAAAAAAGGGTTGTATAATGTGCATAATTTACCAAAACACCAATAATTTTTCTAATGTACTAACCAAAAAGTAATAAAAAGTGCCTAGCCTACCAGAAACAACAATTTCATACTGTACTCACCATTTAATTTGACATCTTTGGGCTGCAGGAAGGGAGGAGGATGATAATGAAACTGAAGGCTTTTTAAAGACTTTCTTTAACTTGCGCTCAGGCATTTGCAATCATTTCAATAGGTTCTTTTGCGTTAATTTTAATCTCCTCCTGCCTACAAGTTATTCTGACGAGAATTTTTCTCAGCATTTCCTTGCGATAATACAAGGAACTGTTTCTGAACTCTTCTGAGACCCCCCCCCCACTCACCACTCACCACTCAATGGGAACGACATGCTGAAGTGCGTCCTGAAGCGCGATTGCCGCGACTGTGGAAGCTTGCTCATTGCCGGGCAGGGATATCACATGCATATCACCCATCGATATCTTTTCTGTTTGCTTTGGCTGAGAGACTCAGCACAGCTTTAAGCCGGCTTTTGCCCCAGCAACAGATAAACAGTCTTCCATACGGAGTTTGGACTTTGACATGTCTTCTAGTTGGGGGAGGTCCCAAATGAGTTTACAAATCTGACATTTTATTGAATGAGTGCCGCATTAATAGGAATGTTTCTGTTTGTTTACAATCGCGCAAGCGGATACACGTGACCGCATTCAGGTCGTAACGCAAGATGTTGGTCGTAAATCAAAATAAAAATTTTGGTCGTAAATCAAGTTGTTCGCATGTCAAGCCGGTCGTATATCAAGGGTCGACTGTATTGCCTTGCAAGTGTATCCATTGAATATAGTGTCTTTCCTGTCTCTAAGATAGGAAAGACACTATATTTAATAGATAGAAAGATAGGAAAAACACTATATTCAACAAGAAGACACAACAGATAAGGAAAGTTGATAGAAATCATATAGTGCCTTAAAAACTATCGATCATATAGTACCTTTACTTTCTATCTATCTATCTATCTATCTATCTATCTATCTATCTATCTATCTATCATATAGTACCTTTACTTTCTATCTATCTATCTATCTATCATTTAGTGCCTTTACTATCTATCAATCAATCTGTTCTGCCTACTATGCTAAAATCATGTAGTGCCTTTAATATCTATCTATCTATCTATCTTAGTGTCTTTCATGACTACCTATTGAATATAGTGTCATTCCTATGTAACTACTTGCCTTATCTATCAAAGTGTATTTCATGTTTTTCATATTCCTTTCATACTGTATCTATTTGTCAATCATAGTGTCTTTTATGTGTATCTGTTGAACAGAGTGCCTTTCTTATCTATCCATCTATCTGTTACTTAATAACATAGTCTTTTCTATCTATCATATAGAGTGTATTTCATTTCTGTCTGTTGAATAGAGTGCCTTTCCTATCTACCTACCTATCTTTTAATCATACACACCTACAGTAGTACATAGCGTCTTTTATGTCTGCCTGTTGAATACAGTGCCTTTCCTACCTACTCACCCATCCATCAATCAATTAATCATAGTGACTTTCATGTCTCTCTGTTGAATATAGTGCCTTTCTTATCTAGCTACCTATAGTACCTACCAGTCATAGTGTCTTTCATGTCTACCTGTAGTGCCATTCCTATGAACATTACCTGCCTTATCTATCATAGAGTGTTTTTCATGTTCATCTATTAAATGTAGTGCCTTTTCAATCAATCAATCAAATATCCTGTCTTTCATGTCTACTAATTATATAGTGCCTTTCCTATCTATCTATCTATCTATCTATCTATCTATCTATCTATCTATCTATCTATCTATCATACAGTACCATTCATATTTATCTATCTATCTATCATATAGTGCCTTTCATATCTATCTATCTCACATACATACATACGTACATGATGTGTTTCAGGTCTATGTGTTGAATATTGTGCCTTTTCTATCGTATCTATTTATCTGTCAATCATACATCGTGTCTTTGTTTTCTTTCTGATAGATACCAGCTGAAGACAGATTGCCAGTCCATTACAAAGTATACTCTCTCATACACACACACACTCTTGCTGAGATGGAGCAAACTGACAGTGATATGTTCAACTCCTGGCCTGGTCACTGTTGATGTAAAGTTAGTACTTTTTTTTTCCCACATCAAAGTGTGTTCTTGTCCTCTCACATCCCAAAGACGTACATGTCAGGTTAACTGACATCTCTAAGTTAGCTCTGCAGGAGTAAGTGGGCCCAACAGTGAACCAGTCCTCCATCCAATGTCATTTCCCACCATGTGCTCCATGTTCATACTAATAACATGCAGGTTTGTAGTTCATAACACTAGAGCTGCTTCCTCACAGACAGGTATTGTCAATGCATGGGCTGAGTTTATAAGCGGCCTTGCCAAGTGTATTCCCTGAGGGACCTGCAGATCTTGAGGACATATTCAGCACTTTGGGTGAGGCTCATTCGTTCATTTTCATCTACAACCTCTCTTCTTACTCTCACAAATGCCCTTACTGTTTCCATGGGGATTTGGATTTCACTACTGTCTACATGTGAAGATCTTAGTCTGAGCTCATTAGCTGCTCGGGCTCAAGTCTTGTGCAGAGGAGTGGGCAGTAGGAGCCTGAGCTGTCAGGGGAGTCAGACCCACACCGCACATCCAAGCCAACTACAGATCATGGCACATCAGGTACGCAGGTGGGCACAATGTTCAAGATGTGGAAAGAAAAGTAAGCACCCAAAAGAGAAAAATTCAAATGACAAATGGAGGCTGCGTTCCGTATCCGACCCACTGCATGGGAAAACAAAAGGCTAGCAGCCTGAGTCGTGACGCTGCCATCTCTTCACAGGCGCTTATCTGCTTCTCAAGCTAATCACATAGCCATTTTATTTGCTCCTAAGCCCCAGTGCAACATTTATCAAAGTCAGCCTAAATGAATTTGCTTATCCTGGAGCAGGCTGACCTGCGGCAGTAAAAAATAAATAAATAAATAATTTGGTGTGGTTCCCTCGTACAAATTCTGTGTGAACAACAGAAGAGCTGATAAGAGATGCTGAGAGGATGTGGACATGGAGACTGCGGCCCTGGACATGTGGTCACCTCTGCCTATGTGCCTTTGCTACCCCATCCAGAAGAGCTGACCAGTGCCCACATCATAAACTACATTAAAGTCTGAATTCTCTTTATGAAACTCGACCAGCCTATTCATCAAGCACCAGAGGAGTGGAATTCTCCAATATGGATATGCCAGCGAGTGATTTCAAGGAGTTCAGCTGGAATTGGGAAAGCATTGTGGCCTGTTGAATGCTTGCCTATGGGCAGGGCCATCTTAACAGCACTATAGGCCTCCGGGCAAAGCAGTTGACCCCAAGGGGGCAAGCGAAAACTAACAAATTCCTAATACAAGAAATTGTATAAGGTGAAATAAAGAACAAAAAAAACAGAAAAGAAATGAGAGGATAGGGAAAGTGTGAAAGGAGGTCAGGTGAATGAGTTAGCATGGAGGACAGGAGGCACAACGATTGGGAGTTGGCACTGCTGGGAGTGAAAGGATGACGCTTTGGTGGAAGGTCACTTCCAGTCAGGCTTCTGAGGGGCAGGAGTGACCAAAAGGGCTTTGGGACATTGCCCTACAGACGCCAGTGCCAGGATGGTGATGGAGATGGGCCTAAACTCCCCGGCCATGTCCGGCAAAGGAGGCTGGGGTGTAAGCTAAATAAAAAGCTGACGGCGTATGCCGGTGTCTCGGCTTCCAACTTAGTACACCGAAAAAGGTGGGCTGGAGCTGAGAGGAACTGTTGAGAGGCACTGGGGCTCAAAATCTGCTGGACCAGTTATGGATTGCTTTTATTGGAAAACATCTTGCATCACCCCAGTCCCAAAGGTATCATGTCCTAGTGAGCTGAATGACTTCCGGCCTGCTCTGTTGCTCTGACATCACATGTGATGAAGACCATGGAGAGGCTGCTGCTTCACCACTTGAGGCCACAGGTCCATCACGCCCTCGACCCTCTGCAGTTTACATATCACGAGAAGATGGGAGTGGAGGATGCCATCATCTATATGATACACCAATCCCTCTCCCACTTGGACAGAGGCAGTGGTGCTGTAAGAATTATGTTTCTAGACTTCTCTAGCGCCTTCAGCTCCATCCAACCTCTGCTCCTTAGGGACAAGCTGACAGAGATGGGAGTAGATTCATACCTGGTGGCATGGATCGTGGACTTTCTTAAAGACAGACCTCAGTATGTGCGTCTTGAGAACTGCATGTCTGACATTGTGGTCAGCAACACAGGAGCGCCACAGGGGACTGTACTTTCTCTGGTCCTGTTCAGCCTATATACATCGGACTTCCAATACAACTTGGAGTCCTGCCACGTGCAAAAGTTCGCTGACGACACTGCTATCGTGGGCTGCATCAGGAGTGGGCAGGAGGAGGAGTATAGGAACCTAATCAAGGACTTTGTTAAATGGTGCGACTCAAACCACCTACACATGAACACCAGCAAAACCAAGGGGCTAGTGGTGGATTTTAGGAGGCCCAGACCCCTCATGGACCCTGTGATCATCAAAGGTGACTGTGTGCAGATGGTGCAGACCTATAAATATCTGGGAGTGCAGCTGGATGATAAATTAGACTGGACTGCCAATACTGATGCTCTGTGTAAGAAAGGACAGAGCCGGTTATACTTCCTTAGAAGGCTGGCGCCCTTCAACATCTGCAATAAGATGCTGCAGATGTTCTATCAGATGGTTGTGGCGAGCGCCCTCTTTTACGTGGTGGTGTGCTGGGGAGGCAGCATTAAGAGGAAAGACGCCTCACGCCTGGACAAACTGGTGAGGAAGGCAGGCTCTATTGTTGGCATGGAGCTGGACAGTTTAACATCTGTGGCAGAGTGACGGGCACTGAGCATACTCCTATAAATTATGGAGAATCCACTGCATCCACTAAACAGGATCTATCTATCTTATTCTCACTGGTTTTTAAGGCTTTATTTATTGTTAATTATGGAACTGCAGGGCACTTTATGAGCACTGTTTGTTTAAAATAAAGCCACTGCACACCTGGCACCTTACCTTACTGTGTGTGGAGGTCCTCATTGCTCAGCCCATCCCAGTCATACTATTTATGACTCAGCTCAGCCCATCCCAGTCATATATTTAACCTTCCAGGAACTGTGGAGTCAACCTGGACCGTCACAAATATCGGGATTACGGGGGGGTTGGGGGATTTCACTTGTTTACAATGTTTAGGGCATGTAGGGATGGATGGATAAGATGGACTATAATGGTTGGTGGCATTTTGGGTGGGAGGACAGGTGGTGTGAATGCATGTCTAGTAATCAGGTCAGAACTGAAAAGATGGAAACAGAAAATGAACCTTGCCCACCAGAGACTTGTGCATATCACCGAAAGCAGATCTGTGTTTCAACTGGGGTGGCGACTGTCATGATGATCTGAATTTTGTTTTATTTATTTGTATTAATTTATTTTTTCTTGGCCTCTAAAAATAATGAAATTAGAGTTTTTGGGGGGTTTTAGAGGTAAAGGAATATTATGGTCTGGTCTATTTTTGAAGACATTAATTATGAAATTGGTCTCCCCGTGGCACCATTTTGTTTTTAGTATTCGTGCCATCATCGCTTGCGGCTTGTACTGCAGAGATGCCAGGCCGTTGGTAGGCAAGAAGTGTGCGGCACGTTGACGTAAATACAGCGATAGTGTAAGGGTCAGCGTCATCCACTCCTTTACTGTCCAAGTTTGTGACTAATTAAAAACTTTAAAACTCTAGTGTCCTATTGTTTTCTGTTCCATCTTATGTTTTGGCTTAAGCTACGTGAATCATTTTGATTTTGGACTTTCTTTGCTATGTCTCTCTATTTATGATTTTGTCTCACATCCTGGTTATTGTTTATTTGATTCTCATCCTTCCCCATTTTTCAACCTTTGCTGTTGTCACTGACCATGTCCATCTCTTTATGACATCCCTTTAGTGTTTCACTATTTCACTGTTCATCTCTTGATTCAGGTCAGGTCAGGTTGGGGAGCATGCACTGGTACAGCACGCTGTCGCACCCACCACACGACGAAACAGCTCGGGATCCTGGTTGGCAACCCCCCAGGCAGATACACAGTCTAGTCCCACACCCTCCGGAAATGACCCTCTATCTGCCGCAGCCACGTGTTACGTGAACGTCCCCTTGGCCTGGTCCAGCCATTCAGGTCCTCAACAATGAGGGTTCTGTGAACCGGATCACCCTCTGGGAATCGCGCCACATGGCCGTAGTGCCGTAACTGATGCTCCCTCACAATGCAGGTAATGTGCCTCATTTGGGACTCCACGAGAAACGCTCATTCGACACCAAGGTTATTATAGTTTTGCCTTTTTATATTCATTTTTATTTCTATATTTTTTGTGACCTTACTTGGAAATTCAGCTTAGTTTTAGTTTTCCTTCATCGCATATTTTTAGTTTTAGTTATTTTTTATTTCACAAAGACATTTCTATTTTATTTTTATATCTATTAGTTTCAGTTTTAGTTTTAATAATTATGGCAGGGGTTCTCAAACTGTGGGGCGTGCCCCCCTGAAGTAGCGAATGTTGCCATACGTGGCGAAATTTCGCTATTCGTAGGAAAATTTTTAAACTTGTTAGCGGTGTATCGGCAGCAAGAAGCATATCATGTGACAGAGCCACCGCAAGTAAGCTCAGCAAGTAAGGGAGCAATGTGAAGGTAGTCTATCAGTGTTTTTTAAAAGGGGGTTTTTGAGGAGCGTCCATGTCTTCTAGGGGTGTGTTCAGTCTCCCTGCTCGCACTATAATAATCTCACACGACACAAAGTCAAACCAGCAGTACCCAAGGATCCTCCGAAGAGACACAGTACCAAAGGAGTCCAGTCTTCGTCTCAGATCACTGGATGGCGTCCATGTCTTACAGCTGTATAGCAAGACAGGAAGCACCAGGACTCTAATGACTTGGACCTTCGTCCTTTCTGCAGAGATATCGGGAGTGCCACACACCCCTTTTCAGGGACCTCATGACCCCCCCCCCCCCCCATGCTCTCCCAATCCATCTACTGACTTCATAGGAAGAGAGTCATCAGAAACAAGAATGTCGCTGCCGCTGATTCCATCCTATTAAAAACTTCTGCTGCCCTGTGCAGTCATTAAAATGTTTTCATCCCACTCTTCGTTTTTTTTTCTTGTTTCTGCTCAATATTTCCATTTTCCATGGGCAGAAGGGTGCTGCAGTGGGGCTACTGTGTTTCATTACCACCTTGTTCTCTACCCAATTGTCTCCCTCGTTCAAAACAGACACATTCTAATTGGATGATTCCAAATTGACCCCTGTGGCACCCGGAAGGGGCTCACGCCAGGCCAGGACGCCCAGGAGGACAGGAGGAGGGCTCATTGCTCCTCCAGAATGCAAGGGGGCGTCAGCCCTGGTTGTATTGGGGGCCACAGGTACAGAGCTTGGAAGCTCTACCCTGTAGGGGCCCGTGGCCACCGCCAGGGGGTGCCCTGATGCCTTGGGGACCCTGGACCCCAGCGCTTCCGCCACACACGGAAGGGCTGGGGGGAAGAGAAGAAGGGACACCAGGAGTGCTTCCGGGTACACAGCCGACACTTCCGCCACACTGGGGAGTGCCAGTGGAAGATTGCCGGGGAGCACTTGGAGCACATCTAGGTGTGTATAAAAGGGGCCGCCTCCCTCCAGTCATTGACAAGAGTCGGGAGGAAGGAAGATGATGTCGGGAGGACGGCAAGGAGGCGGCCTGAAGAAAGAGAAGGCATTGTTGAGAGGCCAGGACTTTGGGGTCTGTGAGCATGATAAGATTGTACATAATAGTGTAAATAAATGTGTGTTGGGTGACATGAACGTGTCTGCCCGTCTGTGTCCGAGCCAGTTCCCACACCCCATTAAGTTGTGGGTGGGTTTGTATGGGTAGGTGCATCCTGTCCAGGATTGGTTCCACTGGGTGCCTCCCCCATACCCAAAGAGTAAGCAGATTAAAGAATGCTATGTTGTGTAATACTTTCTATTACAGGGTTGTGGGAAACCACATTAGCGAATGGTGCCAGGCAAGATCTAACCTCCATACATTTTTCCCCACACTCGTGCAAACTATGCCCATTGAGGGTCCATCAATTGGGGAAGAAAAATGAAAAACACTCACTGCATTTAGTGAAGATACATCTCTAGTCATCCACAACTTCCCTTCAGCTCCTTGGTGCAGATGTATAGGAACTATTAGGATGGCACCTTTGTGACGTGGGCAGCATCAATCAAAAGCAAAGGCCGGCTCAGGTGACACGAAGAGATGAGCAGATGCCGTCTGCCGATGCATCCTCGTCAGGGGAGAATAAAACGCGGGTCAGCAGCACATTTAATCAAGATGAGCCTGGAAGCGTTTAATCAAATTTTAACCCTTACACTTGGGCTGACAAGATAGGGGAAATGAAGGGCAAAGGTACGTGTCGGACCGGAGAGAAATAAGCAAGTCGATGTTTCCCAAAACGATTACAGCAACAGATGAGGGCGGGTGTGAAAAAGAAAATACGGCCCACACTCTGTCATGAAAGATGCTTGTAAGTGTCCCAGAACATGAAAAACAGAGTCCTCAAAAGCGAGGCCAGCTGATGAGGGAGAGCGTGTGACACTGGATGGAGGGCACTGCTCATGCCCACTACCTAAAGTCAAGTCAAGTCAGATTTAATTATAAAAGCACATTTAAAACAATAGATGTCGAGCCAACGTGTTGCACAAAGGGGCAATAACATAAACACAATATAAAGAATAGAGTAAGAACAGATTAATAAAACAATCAAATGACACCATCTCCCACACCCTGACATACGGTGAAAGGCGGGAGAGAAGAAGTGGGTCTTGATGTGGAGAGACAGATCATTCCTCCATTGTTGTGTAAGTTCACACCTCACAAGAGCACACAAATTAAAACTAATAAATTCACGTTCATAGTTCACCATTTCAATGTTGAACTAGTGCATGTTCAGTTCATTTTGTAAATTCTAATGCAGGGGTCACCATCTCCAGTCCTGGAGAACTCTCCATGGCTGCGGGTTTTCATTCCAACTCTTTTCTTAATGAGTAACCTGTTTTTGCTGCTAATTAACGTCTTTTGAATGAATTTTAGTTGACTTTTTCTTGAAGACTCAGACCCCTCAGTTGTTTCTTTTTCCTTAATTTAGCAGCCAAACAATAATGAGATACAAAATGAGCCAAAACAACTGGTGTCCATCATACAATATCTGAAAATAAAGAAAGATGAAGGTCTCAGGAATGTTGATCTGCTCAGGTCTACAAAACATTTTAACGGCGCTCTTAGAAAAAAGAAAAGTCAACAATTTCAGAAATGTCTGCTAATGCAGCACGAGAGCAGCAACAAGCCACGAAATTAAAGAACGGGTTTAATTAATGACAGGAATTGGCGCTTCATTAAGAAGCTGGTTGGAGTGAAATTGGTTGGAGTTTGAGGCCCTGGCGTAGTTGGTCTTCTGTTGGCTCACTCACTTCACATTTCATTTCTGTCTGGGTGCCATTTAAAGAAATAAATGAAGAAATTCAGAGGAACGATAAAGAAATTCAGGGGAACATATCTTAAGAAAAAATCAATTAAAATGAATTCACAAGACGTTAATGAGCAGCACAAACAGAGCAAGTCAAGTTGGAGAGCATGCACTGGTACAGCGCGTTGCCGCACCCACTACACGACGAAACAACTCAGGATCCCAGTTGGCAATCCCCCAGGCAGACATGTGGTCCAGTCCCACCCACCGGAAATGACCCTCAATCTGCCGCAGCCAGGGGGTACGTGGGCGACCCCTTGGCCAGGTCCAGCTACTCAGGTCCCAAACAAAAAAAAAGGTTAGAATAAAAACCTGCAGCCACGGTGGTCCTCCAGGACCGGACTTGGCGACCCCTGGTCTAAAGAATGAGAATAAATGACCCATGAGTTTAGTTTTTTCAATTTTTCATGCCTTATATTAGGCTATTACAGTGTTCTTGAATAAAATACAATAATTATGAAGACTTTATTTAAATACACTGTATTGAGTTATACCCAGCAACAAACACATATAACCATATATGCTAATATCCTCCTGGTCAAAAAAGAAATTAAATAGATGCAAGTATACATATAAATTACCGCTCTATTTCGTACCGTGTGACACAAATGGGGACTGTGGAACCAGCATGTAGGTGACCTATCCTTTTACGCTATCGGTCAAAATTCACGTCACATATTGCATGTCCAACAGGGAAAAATATCAAGTGGCCTTGCGAAGTACAACGTTTTCCTAAAAGAGAAAGCGGAGCTTCACCGCGGGCTCGTTTCAGCGGGAGTGCAACATAAGCACAAGAAGGCAGACACAGACAGGGCCTATTTGATTTGATGTTATTTTTTACCGAATACAAATAAACGACAAAAAATTCGTACAAAATAAATATTCGGGAAGTCCATTATTTGTGCTTATCCGAATACCATTTTTGGATTCGGCTCAACCCCTACATTACAGGGCAAGGCAAAACGTTGAATCTGGACCTAAACCAGGTCCAGAATGTCACCTAAAACTGAACTAGCTCACGTTCAAGTTCTTCACTTGCAAATACGTTACGTTAAGTTCACTGTTCTTAGAAAAATGAGCTTGCTCAATGAACCCCGTGCACTTCTGAAGTAGTTCATGCACAACACTGCATTCCAAAGCCTAGGAGTAACAACTGAGAATGCTCCGCGTCTACTTGGCTTCAGCTGAGATCTCGAAACTATAAGGAGTAGGCGTCCAGATGACCTCCATGCCCACAGTGCAAGTCTGTCTCCGAGTTTTTTGCCTACGGAATTTGCAGCCGTTGCTTTTCTGTCAGCGGTAGATGCCAGATGTCCGGCTGTTTCAATTCAAGTCATGAACATTTGCTTAACGTCTTCCAACTGAGCGCCAAGTGCTCTTAATTTACTCTCAAACTTAGATGCATTTTCCTGAATTTGTTCCTTAATTTTTTTCTACCATATCTTTAAAGGATTCCTCAAAGTGATCATTTACATGTTTCTTTAGTATCCTTCCGCAGCTTCTCGTTTGTTTTGAGCAACACCATTTTAAAATTAATACAAAATCTCACCGGTAGCCAGTGGAGAGAGGCCTGTATAGGGGAGATGTGATCCATTTTTTCTAGTACGCGTTAAAAATCTAGCTGCTGCGTTTTGATCCAGCTGAAGGCACGTCAGAGCAGATTTGGTCAGTGCCACACTAAAGTCTAGCCGAGATGTGATAAATAGCCTGAATGACTGTCTCCAAATCCTCCTGTGAGAGCAAACATTTCAGTTTTGTGATTTGCCTCAGGGGGGCGGCACGGTGGTGCAGTGGGTAGCGCTGCTGCCTCGCAGTAAGGAGACCTGGGTTTGCTTCCCGGGTCCTCCTTGCGTAGAGTTTGCATGTTTTCCCCGTGTCTGTGTGGGTTTCCTCCCACAGTCTAAAGACATGCAGGTTAGGTGCATTGGCGATTCTAAATTGATGGAATATCGCCACGACTGCTGAAGGTCTGTGCATCGGAGCTGGGGGGTCCTCTACAGCGCATCTTCAACCTGAGCCTGGAACAGGGGAGAGTCCCGTGGCTTTGGAAAACATCTTGCATCACCCCAGTCCCAAAGGTATCACGTCCCAGTGAGCTGAATGACTTCCAGCCTGTCGCCCTGACGTCACATGTGATGAAGACCATGGAGAGGCTGCTGCTTCACCACCTGAGGCCACAGGTTCAACACGCCCTCGACCCTCTGCAGTTTGCATATCAGGAGAAGGTGGGAGTGGAGGATGCCATCATCTATATGCTACATCGATCCCTCTCCCACTTGGACAGAGGAAGTGTTGCTGTAAGAATTATGTTTCTAGACTTCTCTAGCGCCCTCAACACAATCCAACCTCTGCTCTTTATGGACAAGCTGACAGAGATGGGAGCAGATTCATACCTGGTGGCATGGATCGTGGACTATCTTAAAGACAGACCTCAGTAAGTGCTTCTTGGGAACTGCACGTCTGACATTGTGGTCAGCAACACAGGAGCGCCGCAGAGGACTGTACTTTCTCCGGTCCTGTTCAGCCTATATACATCGGACTTCTAATACAACTCGGAGTCCTGCCACGTGCAAAAGTTCGCTGACGACACTGCTATCGTGGGCTGCATCAGGAGTGGGCAGGAGGAGGAGTATAGGAACCTAATCAAGGACTTTGTTAAATGGTGCGACTCAAACCACCTACACCTGAACACCAGCAAAACCAAGAAGCTGGTGGTGGATTTTAGGAGGACCAGACCCCTCATAGACCCCATGATCATCAGAGGTGACTGTGTGTAGAGAGTGCAGCTGGATGATAAATTGGACTGGACTGCCAATACTGATACTCTGTGTAAGAAAGGACAGAGCCGGTTATACTTCCTTAGAAGGCTGGCGTCCTTCAACATCTGCAATAAAATGCTGCAGATGTTCTATCAGACGGGTGTCCATAATGGTGCCCGACAAGACACACAATATTCTCTTAAGAGGGGGTATGTACACTCACTGGCCACTTTATTAGGTACACCTCGCTAGTGCCGGGTTGGACCCCCTTTTGCCTTCAGACCTGCTGCAATCCTTTGTGTCACAGATTCAACAAGGTGTGGGAAACATTCCTTAGGGATTGTGGTTCATAGCGACACGATAGCATCACGCAGTTGCTGCATATTTGTTGGCTGTACATCCATGATGTGAATCTCCCGTTCCACCACATCCTACCACATGGATTGAGATCTGGTGACTGCGGAGGCCATTCGAGTCCAGTGAACTCATTGTCATGTTCAAGAAACCAGTTTGAGGTCATCTGAGCTTTGTGACATGGCACGTTATCCTGCTGGAAGGAGCCATTAGAAGATGGGGACAGTGTGGTCATAAAGGGATGGATATGGTCAGCAACAATACTTAGGTAGGCTGTGGCATATAAACAATGCTCAATTGGTACTAAGGGGCCAAAACTGTATCACAGACACCATTACACCACCATCAGCAGCCTGAACCGTTGATACAAGGCAGGATGGATCCATGCTTTCATGTTGTTGATGCCAAAGTCTGACCCTACTATCAGCAAAAATCGAGACTCGTCAGGCCAGGTGATGTTTTTCCAATTTTCTATTGTCCAATGTTGGTGAACCCTTTGTGTGAATTATAGCCTCGGTTGCCTGTTCTTAGCTGACAGGAGTGTCACCCAGTGTGGTCTCCTGCTGCTGTAGCCCTCCTGCTTCACGGCTTGACGCTGCTCTTCTGCACACCTCAGTTGTAACGAGTGCTTATAGGAGTTCCTGTTGCCTTTCTATCAGCTCAGACCAGTCTGGCCATTCTCCGCTGACTTCTGACATTAACAAGGCATTTTCGCCCAGAGAACTTCCGCTCACTGATATTTTCCTTTTTCAGACCATTCTCTATAAACCCTAGAGATGGTTGTGTGTGAAAATCCCAGCAGATCAGCAGTTTCTGAAATACTCAGAGCAGCCAGTCTGGCATCAACAACCAGGCCACGTTCAGAGTCACTTCAGTCACCTTTCCTCTCCATTCTGATGCTCAGTTTGAACTTCAGCAGGTCATCTTGACGAGGTTTACAGGCCGGAATGCATTGAGATGCTGCCAGGTGATTGGCTGATTAGAGACTGGTGTTATCAAGCAGTTGAACAGGTGCACCTAATAAAGTGGGCGCTGAGGGCATTTAGCTGCAGAGGAGTGTAGAAGAAAGTGTCTTACAATTTCAGATAAGAGACGTCTGTCACGATCAGCGTTCAGGTCAGCAACTGTCCATTCAGCAGCAGTGTTAACGTGCTGCCCGCCCTTCAGTTCACTTACACAGACATGGCCCAGCCTGGCATTTGAACCCAGGACCGCTGACCATGACGTCACTTTTGCCACCTCCCAGCACACTGTATGAATGTCACAGCTGCCAGTAAAATGCCACGCCAGTGAGCGGCTTACAGCCACAGCACTTCCAAGTCAACTAAGAGTGGAGGGATAACTTAGTCGTTCTTGGGGGGCTGGGGTCATTGGACCTGAATGCCGCTTTCCCCCCTCACCACATGGATTACTAATCAAAGATTTATTCTTTATTTTTTCATTCTGTTTTCACACAAACTACAATTACTAATAAAACTGAGCCGATGAGCTGACTTGGCTGGGCTCCCAGCTCACCCGGCTCAGAGTTGTCTCCCGCGGTTTCCGTAACGCTGCGCCAAAGTAAACTCTACAGAGCGACCCTCCCTGGGGGGTATCCGTTCAGCCTTTCATTTGTTGTGTTCTACCAAGGAGCCGGAGAAGCGAGCGTACAGATAAATGGCTGGAAACGCAAAAAAGCGATAAAAGTGACAGCACACATTGAATCTTTATCGCCATTTATTACTGCTTGACAGAAACATTAATGAATTTTCCCCCAGCCTTTACTACACTGGAGGTTTCCAATCCCAGGAACCATGACGTCCAGGCACTGGCTATCAGGTAATTCAGCGGTGCGGATTGTTCTTTCTATCCTGAGGTCAGACAGTGGGGGGGAAGAAGAAATGTAAAATGCAGCATGGTAGGAGAGAAAGTGAGTGACATTACAGAAATGTTTGTCATTTAGGCCTTCACATATACGGTTTACCCAGCATTCATAGGCATTTTAATCCCTTGAAATAAATTCATGACACTTTCAACTGATTAAACACAGACGGAATGATGATTGATGTACTTTCTCATCACCCTGTCAGCATTAATAACTGATAATCAGGCTGAACACAGGGCCAAATCGTCATAAGAATGTGGCTTAAAGTTCAGGTTGGAGTTTATTGTCATGAATTGATAGCAAAATACCAAAAACAATTCAATAATTCATTCAATTATTCTTTTAGGCGGAGCCTATCAGTCAAGGGGCTGGAACCCACTCTGGATGGGCCGCCAGTTTGGCACAATGCACACTTGAACTCACACCCGTCCAAAGAAAAAGAAAATAGAAGACGTCATCCCGTTATAGAAAAAAGGAGGATCGGGCAGATCCAAGTGACTTAACGTGCATCCCAGTAAATGAATGGAAGGAATGTTTAAGGGAAGGCTTAGCAACACTTGGCAAGAACAGGAGTTTTAATGGAAAACAAGCCTGGGTTCAGATAAGTGAGCTCACGTTTTACTAACACGCCAGAATTCCCTGAGGAAGCAACAAAAAAGGAAATGAGCAGAGTGGTGCCACCACAGGGTCATCCACCTGCATATCTCTGATTGTACCCCTTAACAGAGATGGCTGGAGGGCACTGACGACACCGGAGAAGTCAAAAAACAGAATTGTCACAAAGGAGCCAGCTTTGCACAGGTGGGAATAAACCTTGTGAAGAAGGCAGATAACTGCATCCTCTACTCAGTCAGTCTTTGTCTGATGAGCAAACTGCAGTGGGGGTCCAAGTGGTCTATCACAAGAGGAATGATATAGTCCAGGACCAGCCTCTCAAAGGTCCTCATGGTGTGAGATAGAAGTGCCACTGGACTGTGGTCACTAGGCAAAGAGGTGCCTGGTCACACATGATTGGCAGGCAGACAGATTTTAATGTTAGCATAGTAGGCAGAATAGATAGATAGATAGATAGATAGATAGATAGATAGATAGATAGATAGATAGATAGATAGATAGATAGATAGATAGATAGATAGATAGATAGATAGATAGATAGATAGATAGATAGGGTACTATATAATACATGATAGATAGATAGATAGATAGATAGATAGATAGATAGATAGATAGATAAGGCACTATATAATACATGATAGACAGATAGATAGGCTAGGCACTACATGATAGATAGATAGATAGATAGATAGATAGATAGATAGATAGATAGATAGATAGATAGATAGATAGATAGATAGATAGATAGATAGATAGATAGATAAGGCACAATATAATACATGATAGACAGATAGATAGGCTAGGCACTACATGATAGATAGATAGATAGATAGATAGATAGATAGATAGATAGATAGATAGATAGATAGATAGATAGATAGATAGATAGATAGATAGATAGATAGATAGATAGATAGATAGATAGATAGATAAGGCACAATATAATACATGATAGACAGATAGATAGGCTAGGCACTACATGATAGATAGATAGATAGATAGATAGATAGATAGATAGATAGATAGATAGATAGATAGATAGATAGATAGATAGATAGATAGATAGATAGATAGATAGATAGATAGATAGATAGATAGATAAGGCACAATATAATACATGATAGACAGATAGATAGGCTAGGCACTACATGATAGATAGATAGATAGATAGATAGATAGATAGATAGATAGATAGATAGATAGATAGATAGATAGATAGATAGATAGATAGATAGATAGATAGATAGATAGATAGATAAGGCACTATATAATACATGATAGACAGATAGATAGGCTAGGCACTACATGATAGACAGATAGATAGATAGATAGATAGATAGATAGATAGATAGATAGATAGATAGATAGATAGATAGATAGATAGATAGATAGATAGACAGACATTAAAGGCACTATATGATTGATTGATAGATAGATAGACTGCGGTGGGTTGGCACCCTGCCCGGGATTGGTTCCTGCCTTGTGCCCTGTGTTGGCTGGGATTGGCTGCAGCGGGTTGGAAAATGGATAGATAGATAGATAGATAGATAGATAGATAGATAGATAGATAGATAGATAGATACTTTATTTGCCCCCCCCCCAGGGTGAAATATTGCTTTTTACAGACGCCCTTTACATAATTACCTTACATGAATACATATACACTACGGTCTGAACACACACCAGAATGACTAAATCAAAGAAAGGTCTGACTTGGAAGTCCCAGTCCCACTGAGGCCCCATGCTGGTGTATTGCCTTTTGGTGTAAAGGAGCCCCAGTCGCATTTCTTGACAGACAGCATACAGGCTTGGGCAGATTAAATTTAATGTAAGTAAATATGAAATATTACATATAGGAAGTAAAAATATTAAATTTGAATATTTGAAACCTGAAAGTACATCTTATGGTCCTCAAAGTAACAGTGGCCTCATCCCTTTATTTAAAATCTTTTGTTTTGGGCATTCTGGACCAAAATCTTTGCATGCCTGTCAGATAGCCTTGGTGTCCCAATCCCTCCTAATCCACTAACAGCCGTGTTTGGTGGACTCCCAGAGGGGCTTAAAGTGGGGAAGGACAAACAAACTAGAATTGCCTTGTACTTGACTATTAGCACATAGAATTATCTTGCTCAACTGGAAGAATCCTAGCCCACCTCTTTTAAGTCAGTGGGTATCTGATGTCATATACTATTTGAAATTGGAAAAAATCTAATTCTTACTTAGAAGATCTGTGCAAAACATTTTTAAAAACCTGTCAGGATCTAATCAATAACATTATAGAATAAGCGTTTAAATTGGGGAAAAGGATTTTCTCCCCCTTTTATTTCTACTCTTAATGTTTTACTCTGGCTGTTGGCCTTGCTCTCTTCATCATGGGTGGTTATTTGATTTGAAGTTAGTTTTGTCAAGTTTGACTTGCTTGTATGGAATGTTACTTGCTTTTAATAAATTTAAGAAAATGTTAAAAAAATCTTTTGTACCTGTAACCTTGAGATGGGGTAGCTATTTCAGATAAGGCAAACAGACGTTTTGAGGTGTTAAATGTTGATTAACATATGCAAGAAAGAATTTCACTGTACTCAGCCCATGTGACCATACTGACCATATGGCCTCTCTACTGCCAGACAGTGTTCAGAAGCCATTAAGAAGGCTAACATACTGCCAGGTTATATAGCGCCCTGATGTGTGGAGTACAAGTCCCAGGAGGTTCTGCTGAAGCTTTATAACTCACTGGTGAGGCCTCATCTGGAGTACTGCGTGCAGTTTTGGTCTCCAGGCTACAAAAAGGACATAGCAGCACTAGAGAAGGTCCAGAGAGGAGCAACAAGGCTGATTATGAAACTTCAAGGTATGAGTTACCATGTATGAGTGATTGAAAGAAGTTTCGGTTTAAACAAACATAGATTAAATGGTGACATGACTAAAGTGTTTAAAATGATGTAATAAATAAGTACAGTGGACCCTAGATGCTAGTTCTAAAAAATGTTAACAAAAACAGAGGGATGCTCATGGAAACTGGTAAAGGGTATACGGTATTCTGCACAAACATGAGAACATTTTTCTTCATACAGAAAACCACAGACACATGGACTATGGACTTGGAGTGTTGTCGTGGGCAGTAGGACTTTAGGGACCTTCAAAACTTGACTTGATGTTACTTTGGAGGAATTAGCTGGAAAGGCTTGACTCTCTTGTTAAGGCTGAACGGCCTGTTCTTGTCATGCTCACTGTGAAGATAACATGCCCTCGATCCCTTGAGAGGACTGGCTTTCTGTCCTCTCGGTGAGGGTTGTGGACCCAAATTCAAGTCCCAGGAGTCCAGTGTGGATGAACTCGATGGGAGTGCCATTACATTCATAAATGTTAAATTTTGCTTCAAACATAGTTTGAACGTAAATAAAAAAATAACATTTAGTGGGAATTTAAAAGGGGAAAAGTTATTGCGAAACAAGTGCAAAAATGAGATTTGCACAATTTAAACCCCCAGATCATAATAAAAATAATGGCTAAGATTCCTTTGCTACATTACATTTCTCCCTTTTTTGTTTTATCCTCAAGTCACTAAAATGCTTTCCAGTGTTACGAATAACCTCTTCTTCTAATTAACTCCTATCTGATTGCCGTGCTCTCATTAATTAGCTTTTCTTTTTTTGTTCTAGTCACACTTGGCATTAATGCAAAACTGACTTTCATTCCATGCATAAGCAAGTGGCTTCAGGCACTTGAGATGCAAATCGAACAGAACAAGAGCCATCAGGTAATCCTTGCCAAGTCAAATTCATTTTTTACGATGGCCATTACAGACTTAGAGTTTGGGGCTTTGGTTTTGATCACCTAAACCCTGACACCTTAAATTTCTTCAAATGTTACAAAAAGTCTTTTTATTTTGGTTTCTGAAATGCTAAGATTCACAGCATCTGAAAATGGTTATTTGTTTATTTTATTATGGAGACCCCAGGAATACACACAGCCTTGACCCGGCAAGCATGCATGCACTCACACAGAGTTGCGAAAAAAGTGACTGAAAATGAGTAAATGATAAAGAATATATTAAGCAAATAATAATGAAAAAAAAAAAAATTATTAAGTAACTTATGTATACACAAAAGCCTCCCCAATAGCCCCGATGGCAATAACTAATTAAATAATAAAATCAATGATAAACGACGCAGTACACAGCCCAAACACAAAACTGTATGAATAAAACAATCAATGATAAACAACGCAATACAAAGTCCAAATGCAAAACACAAAGTACAAAATGATCAACAATAAACAACGCAATACAAAGTACAAACGCAAAACACAAAGTAGAAAACGATCAACGATAACACAATACAAAGTACAAACACAAAACATGAAGAACAAAACGATTAATGATAAACAACGCAATACAAAGTACAAACGCAAAACACAAAGTACAAAATGATCAACAATAAACAACGCAATACAAAGTATAAACGCAAAACATGAAGTACAAAATGATCAACGATAACGCGATACAAAGTACAAACACAAAACAGAAAGTAGAAAACGATCAACGATAACGCAATACAAAGTACGAACACAAAACATGAAGAACAAAACGATTAATGATAAACAACGCAATACAAAGTACAAACGCAAAAATTCGAAGTACAAAACGATCAACGATAATGCAATACAAAGTACAAACACAAAACACGAAGAACAAAATGATCAACGATAACGCAATACAAAGTACAAACACAAAACATGAAGTACAAAATGATCAACGATAAACAACGCAATACAAAGTACAAACGCAAAACACAAAGAACAAAATGATCAATTATAACTCAATACAAAGTACAAACACAAAATACAAAGTACAAAACGATAAACAACATAATACAAAGTACAAACACAAAACACGAAGTACAAATCGATAAACAACGCAAAACAAAATACAAAGCAAAACACGAAGTACAAAACGATCAACGATAAACAATGCGATACAAAGTACAAACACAAAACATGAAGAACAAAACAATCCATGATAACTCAATAGAAAGACCAAATGCAAAACACAAAGTACAAAACAATCAATGATAAACAACACAATAGAAGGTGTAAAAACAAAACTTGAAGAACAGAAAGATCACCGTTAAACAAATACAAAAACAATACAAAGTCCAAACGTAAAACACTAAACACAAAACAATCAACAATACAGTAAAAAGTCCAAACACAGATCCAATCCAGATGCAGATGCAGACTGAAGGTGATAAATGAACGGAAATCCCAAGTGAACCACTTTTAGTACGATATGTAAAGTTTGTCCTATCATGATTGGGGTGATGGTGAAGAACTGCAGACGCTGGGAATGCTCCAGAGACGAAGATGTTTATCAACTCTGACCAGACCACATGAACATCAGACACAAGACATGAACATAAGCCCAGAAGCTGTAAGCCTCTGAAAACTGTAGTAATCCGTTATTGGGGTGAAGCGTTGAGACACAAAAGACAGACGACTGAGCACCTTTAAAGTCTGCATGATGCCTTATTTCGCCCAGCAACTTCAGCGGCAATATCTGCAGCTGACCAATAGCGAAGTACTACCAGGGCTACTGGGATTTGTAGTTATTTTGAGTTTTATGCTGAAGTGCTCTCAGGTTATGTGACATGATTTCATATTTTTTTGCAAAATGTACTGAAAAGCAAAAAACTGAAATACCCCATTGACGCAAATATTCAGACTCTGTGCTATGACACCATTTGTCTAAAGTGCATCCCAGTCTATTGATTATCACTGAGATGTTTCTACACCGTGTTTGGAGTCCACCTGTGGTCAATTGAATTGATTGGACATGGTTAGGAGAGGCACACACATATCTATAGAAGGTCCCACAGCTGAGCAAAAACCAGGCCATTAAATTGAAGGAATTGCCTGCACTAGTACTACAGTACCAGGGCTGCTGGGATTTGTAGTCATTTTGAGTTTTATGTTGAAGTGCTCTCAGGTTATGCGACTCTCCTTGGGTCAGACAGTGAGTCATTTCTTAGGATTCTCCACCAGGAGGAGCTCCAAGCAGCACAGGACAGTGAGATACTCTCTCCCTAATCATGGTGTCAGAGAATGATGGGGTGTTAATTAACTCATGCAAGTAAAGATGTCAGTGACATGACAGTAAGGATCCTAGGACCTATGGAAATACAGAACTTTAAAGTATGCAATTAGACAGTTGTAGAATTAGGCTGCTTACTAAGTCTTCACTGGTCTGCCCCGTGGGATTGGTAATGCAGAACTGTGTAGAAAACCATCTGTTAGGATGTGTCAACATTTAACAACCTCTTCATCTACTCAGAGTGCATCTGTCCTGTTGTTATGACTTGTTTTTAGAATCTTCTTGTCCTTTAAAAATTATTAATGTCTTTGAAACTTCAAGAATTCCTATACACTTTTGTTTTTAAAGGATGTTTTAGTTAACGGTTTATTAATTGTATTTTTATTTTGTTTTTGAATATATCCTGATGCCATTTTGTTTTTATTTTTTTTAGCAGTTGCTGCCAATACGTGGTATCACTGCTATGATGTAGTGCTGGGATGCCTGGCCCCAGAAGTCGTGACCCTATGATGTTTTTGGTTCAACAGTGTGAAAGTTGCCATTACAGGACCTCCTCACATTGTCCAAAATTGTGGATGCTTCAAAATCTTTGTGGGACCGTGTGTTAGAAAGTGAATTTACAGCTGCGACTTTTGCTTTACATTTATTGGATTAGTGTTAAGGCCCCCTCCTCGAACCGCCACCTTATCGTGGTAGAGGAGTTTGCGTGTCCCAATGATCCTAGGAGCTCTGTTGTCCGGGGCTTTATGCCCCTGGTAGGGCCACTCAAGGCAAACTGGTCCTAGGTGAGGGATGAGACAAAGTGCGGTTCAACAAAACCTCCATGATGAATACAAAATTTGGACAGCGTTTTCCCTCGCCCAGACGCGGGTCACCGGGACCCCCCTCTGGAGCCAGGCCTGGAGGTGGGAATCGATGGCGAGCGCCTGGTGGCCGGGCTTGCACCCATAGGGCTCGGCCAGGCACAGCCCGAAGAGGCAACGTGGGTCCCCCTTCCCATGGGCTCACCACCTATGGGAGGGGCCAAGGAGGTCGGGTGCAGTGTGAGTTGGGTAGTGGCTGAAGGCGGGGACCTTGGCGGTCCGATCCTCGGCTACAGAAGCTGGCTCTTGGGACGTGGAATGTCACCTCTCTGAAGGGGAAGGAGCCTGAGCTAGTGCGCGAGGTCAAGAGGTTCCGGCTAGATATAGTCGGGCTCACCTCGATGCACAGCTTGGACAGCGGGTGTGGGCATACTTATTGCCCCCCGACTTGAAGCCTATACATTGGGGTTTACCCTGGTGGACAAGAGGGTAGCCTCCCTCCGCCTTCGGGTGGGGGGACGGGTCCTAACTGTTGTTTGTGCGTATGCACCGAACAGCAGTTTGGAGTACCCACATTTTTTGGAGTCCCTGGAGGGGGTACTGGAGGGCACACCTTCTGGGGACTCTCTCGTACTGCTGGGAGACTTCAATGCTCACGTGGGCAATGACAGTGAGACCTGGAAGGGCGTGATTGGGAGGAATGGCCCCCCCAATCTAAACCCGAGTGGTGTTTTGTTATTGGACTTCTGTGCTTGTCATGGATTGTCCATAACGAACACCATGTTCAAGCATAGGGGTGTTCATATGTGCACTTGGCACCAGGACACCCTAGGCCTCAGCTCGATGATCGACTTTGTGGTCGTGTCGTCGGACTTGCGGCCACATGTCTTGCACACTCGGGTGAAGAGAGGGGCGGAGCTATCAACTGATCACCACCTGGCGGTGAGTTGGCTTCGATGGTGGGGGAGGATGCCGGTCAGGCCTGGTAGGCCCAAACGTGTTGTGAGGGTCTGCTGGGAATGTCTGGCAGAGCCCCCTGTCAGAAGTAGCTTCAACTCCTACCTCCGGCAGAACTTCGACTATGTCCCGAGGGAGGTGGGGGACATTGAGTCCGAATGGGCCATGTTCCGTGCCTCTATTGTTGAGGCGGCTGACTGGAGCTGTGGCCGTAAGGTAGTCAGTGCCTGTCGTGGTGGCAATCCCCGAACCCGTTGGTGGACACCAGCGGTGAAGGATGCCGTCAAGCTGAAGAAGGAGTCCTACCGGTCCCTTTTGTCCTGTGGGACTCTGGAGGCAGCTGATAGGTACCGGCAAGACAAGCGGAATGCGGCTTCGGTGGTTGCTGAGGCAAAAACTCGGGCGTGGGAAGAGCTTGGGGAGGCCATGGAGAACGACTTTCGGACGGCTTCGAGGAGATTCTGGTCCACTGTCCGGCGTCTCAGGAGGGGGAAGCAGTGCAGTATTAACACTGTGTATGGTGGGGATGGTGCGCTGCTGACTTCGACTCGGGACGTTGTGGGTCGGTGGGGGGAGTACTTCGAAGACCTCCTCAATCCCACTAACATGCCTTCCAATGAGGAAGCAGAGCTTGGGGACTCGGAGGTGGGCTCCCCCATCTCTGGGACTGAGGTCACCGAGGTGGTCAAAAAACTCCTAGGTGGCAGGGCCCCGGGGGTGGATGAGATACGCCTGGAGTTCCTCAAGGCTCTGGATGTTGTAGGGCTGTCTTGGTTGACACGTCTCTGCAACATCGCATGGACATCAGGGACAGTGCCTCTGGATTGGCAGACTGGGGTGGTGGTCCCCCTCTTTAAGAAAGGGGACCGGAGGGTGTGTTCCAATTACAGAGGGATCACACTCCTCAGCCTCCCTGGAAAAGTCTATTCGGGGGTTCTGGAGAGGAGGGTCCGTCAGATAGTCGAACCTTGGATTCAGGAGGAACAGTGTGGTTTTCGTCCTGGTCGCGGAACAGTGGACCAGCTCTACACCCTTAGCAGGGTCCTGGAGGGTGCATGGGAGTTTGCCCAACCAGTCTACATGTGTTTTGTGGACTTGGAAAAGGCGTTCGACTGTGTCCCTCGGAGAATCCTGTGGGGGGTGCTCCGAGAGTATGGGATACTGGACCCCCTGATAAGAGCTGTTCAGTCCCTGTACGATCGGTGCCAGAGCTTGGTCCGCATTGCCGGTAGTAAGTCGAACCCGTTTCCAGTGAGAGTTGGACTCCGCCAGGGCTGCCCTTTGTCACCGATTCTGTTCATAACTTTTATGGACAGAATTTCTAGGCGCAGCCAGGGTGTTGAGGGGGTCCGGCTTGGTGGACTCAGGATTGGGTCACTGCTTTTTGCAGATGATGTTGTCCTGTTTGCTTCATCAGGCCGTGATCTTCAGCTCTCTCTGGATTGGTTCGCAGCTGAGTGTGAAGCGGCTGGGATGAGAATCAGCACCTCCAAATCCGAGACCATGGTCCTCAGCCGGAAAAGGGTGGAGTGCCCTCTCAGGGTTGGGAGCGAGATCCTGGCCCAAGTGGAGGAGTTCAAGTATCTCAGGGTCTTGTTCACGAGTGAGGGAAGAATGGAGCGTGAGATCGACAGGCGGATCGGTGCGGCATCCGCAGTATGCGGGCTCTGCATCGGTCTGTCGTGGTGAAAAAGGAGCTGAGCCGCAAGGCAAAGCTCTCAATTTACCAGTCGATCTATGTTCCTACCCTCACCTATGGTCATGAGCTATGGGTAGTGACTGAAAGAACGAGATCGCGAATACAAGCAGCTGAAATGAGTTTTCTCCGCAGGGTGTCTGGGCTCTCCTTTAAAGATAGAGTGAGAAGCTCAGTCATCTGGGAGGGGCTCAGAGTAGAGCCGTGGCTCCTCCGCATCGGGAGGAGTCAGATGAGGTGGCTCGGGCATCTGATCAGGATGCCTCCTGGACGCCTCCCTGGTGAGGTGTTCCGGGCACGTCCAACCGGGAGGAGGCTCCGGGGAAAACCCAGGACACACTGGAGGGACTATGTCTCCCGGCTGGCCTGGGAACGCCTTGGGATTCTCCCGGAAGAGCTAGAAGAAGTGGCCGGGGAGAGGGAAGTCTGGGCATCTCTGCTCAAGCTGCTGCCCCCGCGACCCGACCTCGGATAAGCGGAAGAGGATGGATGGATGGATGGATGGTGTTAAGGCTCAGGTGCACACGATTGGTTAACTTTCTAGTCCTGCTATGTGTCTATTGTCTAGCAACAAAAAAAAACACCAACAAAAACAAGAATTCTATAGCTCCACAATGAGAAATGTCTTGAGATGAACAGCACAGTATACAGCTGAAAATAAAAATGGCAGATTTATTTAATATGTGAATGGACCCGGGGAAATGGTGTAGTCAAAAATATGGGCAAAATTAAAAACTTTAAATCTATCTTATCTAAAGAAAAATCAAAATACAAATCTAAACCATAGTCAAAAATTCAAAGCAGACATTTCCTTAACGCTAAAGACTAATTGAGGATTGCAATAACAACGTTTTAAGGCGTGTTCACAAAATTGGGTGATTTGGAAGCGACAATTGTCAAACTTTATTCCACTGCAACCATGATGTCGCGTGCTGTGCACATCTGTTTGCTAGATAATTTAGAAATAGTAATTCCTAAACTTTATCCCACTGCATCCATGACATCAGGTGTCATGCACTTCCGGTTGCTGGATGATTTAGAATTGGCAATTCCCAAACTTTATTCTGCCGTGTCCATGACATCAGATGCTGTTCACTTCTGTTTGCTGGATAATTTAGAAATAGCAATTCCCAAACTTTATTCTGCTGCGTCCATGATGTTGGGTGCTATACACATCCGGTTGCTGGATGATTTGGAAATAGCAATTCCTAAACTTTATCCCGCCATGTCCATGACATTAGGTGCCATACACTTCTGGTTGCTGGATAATTTGAATATGGCAGTTGCCAAACCTTATCCCGCTGTGTCCATGACGTTGAGTGCTGTACACTTCAGGATCTCTGAACCTGGCAGTGTGGTGGTGGCTTATCAAATGCACCAGAAACACATGGGAAACAAAATAGCACTCAAAATAGACACAAAATATTAATAATTCTTAGAAATACTGTTGTAATTCAAAAATAATAATTCCTCAAAAACAAAGGAAGCAACAAGCACATAAAATTACTGCAGAAAAATGTAAACAGAAAATGAAATATTACACAGAATCATGGGAAACAGGGATGGTGTGCACCAGATAGACAAATGCAACCTCCACATACAGTGGGTTCAGAAAGTACTCAGACTCCTTCACTTTGTTCACATTTTTCTGTATTGCAGCCTCAGGCTAAAATAATTTATTCATTTTTTGTTTCCTCATATCAAGCAACACTCAATATCAAAGTAAAAACAGAATTTTAGAAATGTTTCAAGTGTATTAAAAATAAGAAACATCCCACTGACACAAGTATTCAGACCCTTCAGACTCAGAACTTCACTGAATCATCTTTGGCAGCCATTGCAGCCTGGAGTCTTCTAGGGTTTGACGGGACAGGCTTCACACGCATGGATTTGGTGATCTTCTGCCATTCTTCTCTGCAGATCCTCTCAAGCTCTTTAAGTTTGAATGGAAATCATCCAGAGACATTTGATTGTCATTGGGTCCAGGCAGCTCTAGGATAGTTTCAGAGTTGTCCTTAAGCCACTCCTGTGTTGTCTCTGCTTTGCACTTAAGGTCGGGGTAAACCCATTCTGAGGTCCAGAGTGGTCTGGTGCAGGTTTTCATTAAGGATAACTCGGTATTTTGCTCATTTGGCTTTCCCTCATCCCTGACTAGTCTCCAAGTCTCCAACCCCACAGCGTGATGCTGCCACCACTATCCTTCACTGTTGGAATGGTATTGCATAGGTGATGTGAGGGGCCTGTTTTCCTCCAGATATGACGCTAATCTTGGATTCATCCAACCAGAGAATTTTGTTTCTATCAGTCTGAGAGTCCTTTAGGTGCATTTTTGTATACTTCAAGGGGGCTTCCATGGGTATTTTACTGAGGAGAGGCTTCTATTTGGCCACTCTGTCATAAAGTTTTGCAGTGATGGCTCTCCTCCTAGAAGTTTCCCCCATCTCCACATAGGTTCTCTGGAGCTCAGCCAGTGTGTCTTTCTGAATCCACAATATGACTAGGCAGGGGGTCTGAACCCACAATGTTGTATGTGTGAAGAGGAAGCACTACCTGTGGCATCACAGTGTCATTCACATATCAAGTGGTATTAATTTCTGCATAGCTGTATCTGTTTTACTATAATATGAGTCCTGGAAAGTGAGGAGACTCACTTATACCTACAGTGTGGGTTAGTGTCAGTGTCAGGACTGCACAGACATCATGTGTCACCTGGCCAATCTTCATAAAACAAAGATCGGTGGAGTGTCACAGTGATGATTGTTCTTCTGAGAGTTTCTCTCATCTCTACACAGGATTTTTGAAGCTCAGAGTGATCATCATTTAGGGTACTTCTTGACCATCATTTTCTTGGGCACCTCTCCTTCTGGGTACTTCTCCCGGATTGATCAGTTAGGCCAAGTGGCAAGTTCTTTGGAACAGTTGTGGCTCTTCCAATCTTGCTCCATTTTAGAATTATGGAGGCCATTGTGCTCTTTGGAAATTTCAGTGCAGCAGGATTTTTTCTGTAACCTTCCTCAGATGTTTGCTTTAACACAATTCTCTAAATTCAACAGGCAATTGTCAATGAAATTTTTACTTACATGAGCTAATTAACACCTCACCATTCTCCTGCGCCATGATTAGGAAGCATGGCTCCTAAGCTTAGCTCAAAATTTTCTGCCTTCCTTACCTGACGTGGAAAAATCTCAAGTCCGAGTGATCAGCTTTCACAAAGGAGTAGTTCACAGTCCTGTGCTGCTTGGAGCTCCTCCTGGTGGAGAACCCCAAGAAATGACTGACTGTCTGACCCAAGGAGAGTTACATAAACTGAGAGCACTTCAACATAAAACTCAAAATAACTACAAATCCCAGCAGCCCTGGTACTGTAGTACTACTGCAGGCAATTCCTTAAACCTAATGACCTGGTTTATGCTCAGCTGTGGGACCTTCAATAGAAAAGTATGTGCCTCTCCTAATCAAGTCCAATCAACTCAACTGACCACAGGTGGACTCCAAACACGGTGTAGAAACATCTCAATGACGATCAATAGAATGGGATGCACTTGAACCAAATGGCAAGTGACATAACACAGGGTCTGAATACTTGTGTCAATGGGGTATCTCAGTTTTTTTGCAAAAAAATATAAAAATCCTGTTTTTCCTTTGTTGTTGTTGAATATTGAGTGTTGCTTGATGTGTAGCAAAAATGGACTGAAATGATTTGAACACAAAGCTGTAACATAACTAAATCTGAACTAAGTGAAGGGGTCTGAATACTGCGGGAAAAATAAGTATTGAACGCGTCAATGTTATTCTTAGAAAATATATCTCTAATGGGGGGGCTATTGACATGAAATTATCACCAGATGTCGGTAACAACCCAAGTAATCCACACATACAATGAAATCAAAACAAATAAGTCCATAAATTATGTGTAAAAAAGTGGAATGACACAGGGAATAAGTAATGAACACGCTTACTGAAATGTATTTAATACTTAGTAGAAAAGCCTTTGTTAGTAATGACAGCTTCAAGACACCTCTTGTATGGAGAAACGAGTCATATGCATTGCTCAGGTGGGATTTTGGCCCATTCTTCCACACAAACTGTCCTCAAATCTTGAAGGTTCCGGGGGCTTGCCTATGAACTCTGATCTTCAGTTCTTTCCATAGATTTTCATTTGGATTCAAGTCAGGTGATTGACTGGGCCATTCTTGCAGCTTTATTTTCTTTCTTTGAAACCAATTGAGAGTTTCCTTGGCTGTGTGTTTGGGATCCTTGTCTTGCTGAAATGTCCCCCCTCGTTTCATCTTCAGCATCCTGGTAGATGGCAGCAGATTCTTATCAAGAATGTCCCGATACATTTCTCCATTCATCTTTGCTTCAATTATATGAAGTCTGCCAGTACCATATGCTGTAAAACAGCCCCACACCATGATGTTCCCACCTCCAAACTTCACTGTCGGTGTGGTGTTTTTGGGATGATGTGCAGTGCCATTTCTCCTCCAAACATGGTGTGTGCAATGACAACCAAAGAGTTCAATTTTGTTCTCATCTGACCAGACTCTGTTCTCCTAGTATTTCATTGTCTTGTCCAAATGTTGTTCAGTAAACTTTATAAACGAGCTCCAACGTGCTTTTTCTTCAGCAGTGGAGTCTTGCGTGGTAAGCATGCGTAGAGGCCATGGAGGTTGAGTGCATTACTTCTTTTTTTCTTTGAAACATCTGGACCTGCTAATTCCACGTGTTTTTGAAGCTCTCCACGAATGAGTGGTCCTTGGCTCTTGGACAACTCTTCTGACTCCTCTGTCATAAATCTTGTGAGGAGCACCTGGTCGTGGCCGGTTTATGGTGAAATGATGTTCTTTCCACTTCCAGATTATGGTCCCAGTGGTGCTCACTAGAACATTCAGAAGTTTAGAAGTACATCCCCATCACCGATGCCATCAGGATATTTGTGAAGGTCTTGAGAGAGCTCTTTGCTTTTACCCATCATGAGATGCTTCTTGTGTGACACATTGGGAATGAGAAACCTTTTTATAGGCCATCAATTAGGACTAAACCAGCTGATATTCATTTGTGCTGATAGGGGGCTATCAGGACTGACAGATGTCAGCTGCTTTCTTGGATTTCCATGTATTTTCACACCTCCTTTTCTTCAGGTGTTCAATATTTCACTTTTATACACATAATTTATGGACTTATTTGTTTTTGATTTCTTTGTATGTGTGGATTACTTGGGTTGTGACCGACATCTGGTGATAATTTCATGTCAATAGCCCCCCATTAGAAATATATTTACTGAGAAAAACTTTGATGTGTTCAATACTTATTTTCCCCGCTGTACCTTCTGAATCCATGTTAACTACTGACCAGGCAGGTGATTTGGAGTCAGGACGCTGTATCTGTGAAGAGGCAGCACTACCCACTGTGCCATGGTGACATACAACGCAAGTATCAGCTGGTATCCATTGCTGTACGACTGTATCTGTTTTACTATACTGCGAGTCCTGGAATGTGAATGGACTCAATAACTGCTGCACTGTGGGTTGGCTGTTAGGACTGCGCAGGAATCTGGCAGCATTGCAGTTTATTACCTTGGCCACTAGGAGGTCATGTTGTCAACAAGTGATCAGATTTGATCTTTGGACAAGTGCTAGATTGTCGATTTGTGGTGGAGTGCACTTTTTAGTACGAAGCAGACATTAATTGATATGCTCTGTAGTTTGCTTCTTGCTGTGGAATACTTGAAGAACCTTTCATTTTACTATGCCTATTTTTTGATCTAGTTTTCAGCAACATTAAAGAAATGTGTTTTTCCTCATTCATTAGTGGCAGCTCCTTTACTAACACTGTGGACCTTTTCAGATGCAGCTCCTTTCTCATGATTTCTCTATTGTAACATGTGCAGATCTGAAGGGGCTGACAAGCTCTCAACTGTGCGAGTCGACTCAGAACTTGTTGTACTCACCATGCCCACCTACCTACATCCATCTGGCGAAATGGAGCCACCAAATGCAGTCGTGCTGCAATCCCCGCTAACTAACAGACCCCTAAGAAAGCACCTTCTGGAACTGCCAAGGGGGCTGGACCCTAAACCGAAGTGGACAATGGTCACTAGGGGGCACCATCTACCTGTCTGCTTCCTAGTGCTTTTACAAATGCCGTTCCCAGCCTGCTGCTAATTACATAACTGGGCCTTAGCAGACAACGTCTGATCACTAATGAGACAGCAGGATGCCACAAGGGAAGCCTTTCATTTACAGGACAAGTTATATAAAGTGCCACCGGGCAGAACTGGAGAAACTGTCACTTTGGATCAAGGAGAGGTGACGCAGCAATTTTAATGATCACCCATTCGACCAAGTTAAGAAAATGAGCCTCGTTTAATTGAAGGGATAGGGGTGGTCATATAAGGGCACCCATTCTGCTGAAGGGTCACTGACAATTTCAAGGCTACAGGTCTATTAAAAATAAGCAACACTGTAGAATTTATATATTGTGACAGGCTGCCCAGAGCAGAATGGATATCTGGGCATTGAGATGGCATGAGATGCAACCAGTGCTTCGTGAAAACAAAAGAGTCAAACTGGTCATCCATAAACCACTGATGGCAAGAAAGAGCAAATCGAGGGCTTTAACTCCCTGATGATGTTGCAAGGGCTGGGAAGGACTTAAAAGATGAGCCCGGTGGGATTAGGTGAGTGCCAGCTGTTTGTCCTTCAACCCACCCAGGCCCCCACTTCTTGAGCTATTTTTCCTTCTGCTGCCCACTATTAATGTATGCACCAGCATAAAAACTCTTTCTTGTTCCCATTTTCTAGTAAACTTGATCCCATCTGCACTTTTCTGTCGACCATACGACTTTTCGTTTAAAGTAATACTCCACCCAAAAATTTTTTTTTTTTTATGTTACTAGGGGGCTTCACCCCCAGCTCGCTTCTCTCGCCAAACCCCCTGGCCTGTGCTATGTACCAGCCACTTCGCGTCTCTGCCACTCGCGTATGTGGATTTCACTTTCACCAAACAACAAATCTTTTAATTCTCATGGATACGCCTCTTCATTGGGAAGAAGCACTACTTTTCCCTGATGGCAACACGAATTAAACGATCTACAAGTCTCTGACTTAAAGTTTAAATCTGAACAATATCTACATACTTCTGTCATATCACCTATGTCCACATATTCCATCTGCTTTCGGTTATTTCACCCAGTAATAATTTTGGTTTGTTTATGCTAATGCAATCTTTACTATCATTTTCTTGAGACTTTCAAATTTTAGTACTTTCATTATCTCTAACCTGCTCTGCATGTGTATCGCGCCAACGTTTCCGAATTCTTTACGACATTCTACTTTGTCATCTACTCTTTGTCTTTTATTTCCGGCCCCGGGCCTGGTTAAATCTCTTGGCACAAAGTCTCATCTTGCAGGAAGTGAAAGTATCTCTCTGAAAAAATCAAGTCTCGTCCCAGGATTTTTTTTATTATAATAGAGAGATTTACATATAAAGTGGCGAAAAAAATGTTAATCTCATGTTTACATACAGAATGGAGAGAAAGAAAAACATTTAAGATATTGTGGAGACTGGCTTGGACACAGACAGGCAGACACACTCATGTCACCCAATACACGTTTATTTATACTACTACAGTAATCCCTCACTTATCGCGGGAGATAGGTTCCAAGGCCGACCGCGATAACTGAATTTCCGCGAAGTAGGGACACCATATTTATTTAATTATTTAACGTGTATTTGGACATTTTTAAACCCTCCCTGTATTGTTTACAACCCACCCTTTACTCTATTAACAACAGGGACAACTGCTAAGCAATATGAAATTGGTAGATAAGTTTACACTTACTGTATAGCGAAGTACACGTAGCTATATATGACGTGATGAATATGCTGCGCAGTAAAAATGATGACGATGAAGGTGATGATCCCCTGAATGCAATAGCAAGAGCACGTTAATGCTGAATGAGTGAGATGAGACTTCCTGGTTAATGCAGCACTCCGTTGCTGAGCCAATCAGCAGCACACAGGAACTTAACTGCGTGCTCTAATTGGGTAGCTTCTCAGCCATCCGCCAATAGCATCTCTTGTATGAAATCAACTGGGCAAACCAACTGAGGAAGCAAATACCAGAAGTAAAAAGACCCATTGTCCGCAGAAACCTGCGAAGCAGCGAAAAATCCGCGTTATATATTTAGATATGCTTACATATAAAATCCGCGAAGTCATGAATCCGCGAAAAGTAAACCGCGAAGTAGCGAGGGATTACTATATTTACAAAGTCCAAGTGCCACAAACCCCAATCTTCCCCAAAGTCCAGGCCAACCACTCTGCCTCTTCAGACCGCCTCCTTCTCTCGTTCTTGCACCTTGTCCTGCTTCCACCCGACTCCAGCCTTGAATAAAGGGAGGCGGCCCCTTCTATCCATACCCGGATGTGCTCCAGGTGTGCACCAGCAATCCCACGGACACACCCCAGTGTGGCGGAAATGCCGGCTGTCCTCCCAGAAGCACTCCGGGTGTTCCCACTCTTCTTCCCCCCAGCACTTCCTGGTATGGCGGAAGTACTGGGGTCCAGGGTCCTTCAGGCAGGGGGACGCCCCCTGGCGGTGACCACAGGCTCCTACAGGGTTGGGCTTCCAAGCCCTGTACCCGTGGCCCCCAATACAACCAAGGCGGACGTCCCCTCGTGGTCTGGAGGAGGAATGAGCCCTCCTCCTGTCTTCCTGGGCGTCCCGGCCAGGCATGAGCCCCGTCCGGGTGCCACAATATATAATAATAGAAGTCAGTGGTGATTTTGCCTGTACAATGGGCAAACAATGTGGAAAATAATAATGGAAAAAAGAAAACAAATAGCAGTGTTGGTAAAAACAGCCTGCACCTGCCCCCTCACAGTCCTGGGTTCGAGTCCAAGTATCAGCTTGGCCTAGCAGAACAGATCCAGATTGAAAATGGCAAAAGACTTCTTCTTGCAACATACAAATGCCGAGGGAGGGATCAGAACAATCGACAAGGGGGGATACTACTGGAGAGAGAATGGCTTTTCCAAGCTATGACTTTGAAAATCGCTCATCCGTCACCAGTTGAGCAGTGCCAGCTAAGAGGCCACAGATTAGGGGTTTAGAGGAGCTCAGATAAGCCGACTGCAGAAGAAGAAAAGTTCACATTGAAAAGGGAGAAGAAGAGGAAAAACAAAGAAGCATTCTGTGCTTGTTGTTATCTCAGTGAAGCGCTGCTTTAACAAGAGCACCATTGTTTCCCAGGGCTCTAAAAACATGACTTCTCTACATCTGGGACCACCAGTGGCCAGTACTGATTTTCTGTTGGCTTATAAAAAAAAACAGAAAGCCTGGAGAGAATTTTTCATTACAAGAAACACCTCAACTTTAGCTCATACTGTGCGATACTCGGAAGGCCGATATAACAGAAGGACCGACCGGGGGAGCAAATGTGCATAGGACACTGCTTCCCCTGGAACGCTAGAGGGCAGCCGACGTCACCCCCCCCCCCCCCCCCCCCCACCCCCCACCCAGTTGCTGTGGCTCCATGGATTACTGTATGGCTTCATGGGAGTTGAAGTTTGGGATAGCCCTGTTGGGTTCCATGGGGACCGTAGAGTGGTCCACCACACCTGTGCTGCGTAACGGGCCAACTGAAACACTCCCAGGAGCAGCCTGTGCACCTAACCTGCATGTCTTTGGACTGTGGGAGGAAACCGGAGCACCCGGAGGAAACCCACGCAGACACGGGGAGAACATGCAAACTCTACGAGCCTTACTTCACTCAAGGAGCCACAGTCGGGAGGAAGCAGGACGAAGCTTGAGGGAGGAGCGGAGGCGGAAAAGAGAAACAGGGAAGAGAAAGAGAGAAAAAAGGAATGGATGGACTGTATTGTCTATTGTGTGCTTGGTACTTTATACCATTTTGCTACTGGGGAGCGAAGCCAAAACGCTTCCCCAACTCTGAATAAACGTGTGTTGTGTCCTGGACTTGTGTCTCTGGCTGTCTGTGTCGGGTTGGGGCGGCTGTACACCCCCTGGTGGTCCACAAAACGAACTTTTGATCCTTAAAAGACGATATATAGAGTGAAACAATTACATCTATACATTCCCATTACGTGACTGGTTTTCTAAAGCTATTTATGACTCCACTTTTAGGGTCATTAGGATCTAGAGCTTGTCTTTGCAGCACCAAACCCAGACTGGCTGAAATCTCCAGCAAGACACTCTCCCAGCCTCCCTTTCTCACATAGCAGACACCTTTGGGTTCATCACTTTGGGAATGTAGAAAAGAAAACAGGAGGACCCTGAGCCATAAGGAGAGGACAAGCTGTCCTCCTGGCCATGTTAAAGTCATTTGAGATACTGGGAGCCTTCAGATCATTGGATGGAAAGATTCTGTCATCATATTGGATGGCCCAGCACTGATTCTACTGTGTAATGCCCAATAGGGGGAGGGTGGCCAGATGACAGAGGTCTCCAGGACCATGGCTGTGTCTGACTTTGTCTGTGGCCCCCACCTGAGATTTATCTTCTCCAGGGATGCTGATGACCGGAGGTTTTGTTTTCTTCTCCTCTCCTCCATTGTCAACTGGCCACAGTTCAACTGCTCATTAATGGACAGATAGTTCTGGGCTCCATTTATGCAAATCGTTTTTCAAACTACTTTGTTGTTTTGTGCACTTAAACAAATGTGTTTTCTAATTTTGCACAAAATAAACTGAATTGAATTGTGACAGACACCCCCCCCCCACGAGTCACCTGGAGGTGTGAGGTCACATTGCTAACCACTACACCACCGTTAGTTTAACTGAATGAGCGTCAAACTTAGTGTTATTTTTTACATCGATCTGTCTTTCTAAAAACACACTTAACAATATCCAAATCATGCTTTTTAGCTAAAAAATAAATGAAAATAGTTTCTAAATATGGCGGATGGCCAGAAAGTAAATCACATTTATTTTTTAGTAAAACTGACTACTGCAACGGGTTATTCACAGGCTGTTCAAATCATTTTTATACAGCTTTGTTATTTTAAAATGCTGTAGCAAGAAACATTACAAGAACTAAAAAGGATAACCACATAACCCCAGGCCTTGAATCCTTACAGTGGCTTCCAGTACGTTTTGAGTTGATTTCAAAATTTTCCTTCTTACACATAAGGCTTTAAATAATCAAGGCCTTACTTACATAACTGAAATAAACACCACATACAAAAAAAAACCACTGAGCATTTAGATTTCCTAAAGATTCCAATGGCTAATAAAACAGCAGTGTGAGGCTGAGATTTTAGTCACTGGGTCCCCAAAGCTTGGGAAGGATCTGCCTGCCTTTAAAGCCACGCTTACTACCTGCAGACATTAGTTTCTGTTTTTGCCTTTCTTCCACACCACCTTGGCATTTTCGACTCACAAAATTGAAGACTATTGAAAGAGTGTGTCAGAACTGTATATACTTCAAAACACCGGCTCGGCACTGTAATGAAACCGTAGGCTTTTTAAAAATGTCAGACTCTTAAATGCGCTAGTGTAGCCAGTGCTCGAGGGTCAGAAGATTTCGGCTGTTGCTGTGCTGTGGCGTATCCTGAATTTGTTTTTTGGGGTTGACATTTTTCCTGGATTTGGGTTTGGTCAGCCCTGTGGCGATGCTGGATTTCTCACCTGGTACACATTTATTACGGCACTCAAACATTCAACATCTCAGACGAGGAGTGTGAACGTTCACTTACGGCCCGATTCTGTGACTTATTATTGTTGGGATTGTGCAACACTCAAGATCTCTCCATCACTCCTCCTGATGTTATTTTCATGTGTATTGCACTCCAACCCCTAAACGTCTTATCCAGCAGGCTGGACTTTTGTCCACTTAAATAACAGGCTACACTTCTAGAATCTTCTAACTGAGTCTTACTCTAGGTGGTTTCTACTCAAGGCGGCTGGGGGACTCACCTGGGCCACGGCGACTTGTGTCTGCTGCTGCTGCTGCTGGAGCTGCTGATGGAGGAGCTGGATTTGGTGATGCACAGAAAGTGGGGCTCCCGCCGGCAGCTGGCTGGAGGTTGGAAGGAGCATTTTTGGAGTTGCCAGCAAAATGTTCTCCTCGGGAACCTGAAAAACATTGAACCATACAATAATCAGGACATTCTTTTTTGTTCCATGAAGCAAAAAAAGATAATTTGTGAAGCACCTTCAACCAACATGCTCTGTCACTCATCATAGCCACCCACGCTGGCCCAGGGAATGTAACCTCAGATCCAGGAGGGCTACTTTGGCTACAGGCCTTCAGTCCAGCCACTTTCTTCACCTAGACACCCGTTAACTGCTGGTAATGGTTCGCACGTCTCATGTCTCACTATTAGCAGACTGACTTTTTTAAATTTCAGGACACTTAATTGTTTCTTTTGACCTTCACCAGCAGCCAAACAATAATGAGAAGCAAAGTGAGCCAACAGTTGACACAAACTCAGTTCCTGGGCAATTAACTTAATTTAAAAGCTGACCCACACTGTGTAGGCAAAGGCTTTTAATGTGTCACTGTGACCTGTAAGGGTTATTCATACACATAATTTTATTTGCAATGAGAATCTAAATGACAGGGTGAATATGACAGGGAGACAAGATGAGTCAAGTGTGACACAATGCTGAAGTGCTGATGTGCCATGTTTGCTCATGATCAATACTATGGCTGGGGTCATCAGGGTTGACAGCTATTTCAAGATTTCCCAAGCAAGCAACCTCGGCAATAATCAGCTTGTCAGCAAACCAATTGTACCCATCTTTAGAGGTTGAATGTTTAAAGAGAAGGTATAAAAATTGAACAACTGCATGGAACTCCAGAGCTCACTTGTGGATGGATGGAAGACATCACTCCTGCCTGTGCCCAGGATGCAATGCTTTCCCACACTCTGTCAAAGACTGGACAAACGCAGATCGCAGGAAACCCCGACTGCATCATGCTTTGGTCAAGTATAGCTCACCTTTGACTATTATATCATTGTGATTGTTCAACTAATATCTTCCATTAGTGTTACTGGTTTTTCAATCACTGCCGTACCACTAAGAAATTAAATATATATAGTGGTATATAGTGAACCACCAGGGGGCATACAGCTCCCCAAAAACCTGACACAACAGACACAGAGCACAAGACCAGCACACAACACACCTTCATTAAGAGTGGGAAACGTTTCTCCCTATTTCCCACCACGTCAGCACAATTCCATCAAGCATCGACACACCAAATACACAATCCCCTTCTTCCCTCTTCTGTCTCTCTTTCTCTCTCTTCTGCCTACACTCCTCCTACAAGCTGTGACCACTTCCTGCTGACTCTGGCTCCCTGAATGGAGTGAGGCTGCTCATTTTATAGAGCACCTGGAAATGCTCCAGGTGTTCCACAATCTCCTTCAGGCTGCACTTCTGGGTGTGGCAGCAGCCTTGTAGAGGTGGGCTCAGCCACTCTCCATGCGCTCCCTTGTTCAGTGGCCATGGGCCCTGAGAGTGTTGAGGTTCCATGCTCCAACCCTGTGGCACCACAGTCAGCCAGGGGGGATACCCACTGTTGTCCCAGGGGAGGTATTGCCCCGTGCAAGCTCCTTCCCCGATGAAGATGTCCACGAAATATCTTATATATAAACGTCTACGCGTGGAAGTGTGTCGGTCTGGCCCATGCCTGGCCGGGATGCCCCTTCACCACGTCTGCCAGGGGGACAAGGGTGGGAAGCCCATTATCTCCACCACTCAGTGACCAGAATCGGGAGGAAGAGGACAAGGTTGCTTAAGAGGAGTGGTGGAGGAAGAGAAAGTGTGTTTTGTACTGTACTGTGCTTGGGACTGTGCTATGCCTGTGGGGTTCACGCGGAAGATGTGCCCCACAGGTGAAGAAGAAATAAATAGTTTATTTATTTTTACCCGTGCCTCCTGTGTGAATCTGTGTCGGGTCGGGCGCAATATAATGCCTTTTTCTTACAAAATATATATATTTTATATATCCACTCCAGGGATGGTTTATGCCCGGAGTGCTTCCGGGTGCAAGGGCTGCACTTCTGCCACACTGGGGATTGCTGCTGGAAGTCCGTCATCAGGCATATGGAGCACATCCGGGGCTGGATAAAAGGGGCCGCCTCACTCCATTTGGAAAGCCAGAGTCGGGTGGAAGAAGGACGGAGCTTGCGGGACAGGAGTGGAGGCTGCCAAAGGAGCCAAGGACTGTGAATCATGTGAATAGTTGTAAATGTAATTGTAAATAAACACTGCATTGTCATGTCTGTCTGTGGCCGGGCTAGTTTTTACAATAGATATATATATACACACACACACACACACACACACACACACACACACTAGGTGGCGGAGACCCTGCTCGCTTCGCTCGCTCACCCCCGAGTTTGGTTAACCAGATATACAATTTAAAGAGATTGTTATTTTCATGGGAATTGTTACATATGCATTATTTTCACTTTTACTTTAAAAATTTTGTAAAAACAATACTTGTCCTTTATTTCCGGACCCGGGCATGGTTAAATCTCTTTCTCGCAGGACGTATAACACTGCTCGCGTTGTGTAGGGGGGCTGGCTGAACTCACGCTAAGGAGATGACGTTCGTTCAGTTGCTGTTTTTCTGCTGCTGCTTCTGGCGAGCTGCCTGTTCTGCTTGTCGCACTGCGCGTCGATCATTTAAAAGCTTGTACAGCAGCTGTCCTTTTGCCACTTCGTGCCTCTGCCACTCGCGTTGTAAAGGGGTAAGGGGGGCTGAACGCACGCTAAGGAGAAGCGGTCAGATCATCTGCTGGCTTGCTGATGCTGGTGAGCTGCGTGTTCTGCTTCTCACTTCTTGTTGGTTTAAAAGCTGGGAGCACATGAAGCGTGTCTGCCAAAAGCATTTCAACAACTGCAAGGTTAGATGTCCGTGAACTTGTTTTAAATGTTGTCTCACTGCCTTGTCTTGCGGGACGTCAAATTGTCCTCTGAGAAGATCACATCAGATTTTTTTTATAATAATATATATATATATATATATATATATATATATATATATATATATATATATATATATATATATATACTAACAAAATACCCGCGCTTCGCAGTGGAGAAGTAGTGTGTTAAAGAGGTTATGTAAACATATATATACATATACATATATATACACATATCAACATACTGTATATATACACATACATATACACACATACATAAACACACATATACATATATACATACATACGTAGTGCGTTGTAACACGGGCTGTGATTGTTACATGGGAGGGAGACGACAAATCACAGCTTCTCGCTTTCTGATCGGGCCTGTGATTGGTGCTTTGACTGATGCCCAGATCCCACAGTATGTCCCCTTAGGAGAGGCGTTAGGCAAGTGTAATTGAATAGCGGTGCTGCAAGTTTAGCTTTACACCTGTTTTTAAGGCTTATTGACTGAAAGGGGTTTCATGAAAAAACTTAGGGCTTTGCTATAGGATAAACCCTCCACAAGTTAAGGAAGTAAAAATAAAGGTATATATTTCTGTTTTATGTAAACCTTTTAAGTTTGTATGCGGGCGGTATGGTGGCGCAGTGAAAGGTGCCAGTTAGGAGACCCGGGTTCGCTTCCCTGCGTGGAGTTTGAATGTTCTCCCCGTGTCTGTCTGGGTTTCCTCCGGGTACTCCGGTTTCCTCCCACAGTCCAAAGACATGCAGGTTAGGTGCATTGGCGATTCTAAATTGTCCCTGGTGTGTGGGTGTGTGTGGGTGTGTGCGCCCTGCGGTGGGCTGGCACCTTGCCCAGGGTTTGTTTCCTGCCTTGTGCCCTGTGTTGGCAGGGATTGGCTCCTGTATTTAGGATATAGCGGGTTGGATAATGGATGGATGGATATTTGTATGCATAGCCCCATTTGCCCTTTTTAGTTTTTTTTCTTTCTTCAGTAATATTTCAGCAAACTCGGAGCTTGTCAGATCAAATCCTGGTACTGACACCACTGTGTGACCCTGAGGAAGTCACTTCACCTGCCTGTGCTGCAAAAAACAAAAGTAATGTAACAAATTGTACCTCAGATGTTGCAAGTTGCTGGAATAAAGGCATAAGTCATATAGATAAATATGTATTATACACATAGGAACTATTCATTTATTTTCAGTTAAGTCATCTGCAGCAAACCTTTATAAATGAGGGTTTCTCCTTTTTAGATAGTGCAAACTGTTTCTTCTTCATTGAGGTTTTCTCTTGGAGAGATTTTTTCATTTCATTGAAAATTAAAGCAGCAGCTGCCAAAATATGTAGCTTTCTTATTAATTTTTCAACATTGTGTAAAATAACTTTATAAAGTAACATAAAAGGTTTAAATACTGGTTATCCTTTTACACTAAAATATTACTAAAGAGATACAAAAAAAGTAAAATGCATATGTTGTTTTTCTTTAAGGAGATTAAATATAACTGAAGAAAGAAAAAAAAAACTAAAACAGCCAAATGGGGCTATACATACGAACTTAAAAGGTTTAAATAAAACAGAAAAATATACCTTTATTTTTACTTCCTTAACTTGTGGAGGGTGTATCCTGTAGCAAAGCCCTAACTTTTTTCGTGAAAGCCCGTTTCAGTCAATAAGTCTTAAAAACAGGTGTAAAGATATTGACAATAAGCTACGCAAACCAACCAAGACATGGAATCGTTTAAATCAAGGCGCGAGTCGAAAAACACCATCCCATACTATTAGTTAACGATTAACACATTTCTATATGTATTGTAAGCATACAATACAACTGATAATATGTTGCGCTTATTTATCTGGTGTACTGACATTTTTGAGCGTTTAACGGCTGAAATCCAACGTGGCTTGTGCCCTTCAGAATGAAAACAGTTTGCATTTACCTTTTTAATAAAAGGCGAGATTTTAAGCCTGAGAAATCACCCCGTAAATGCACACGTTTAATTGCACATGTGTTAATATGTATGCTTACACAGTATTAAGAGACACTCAACAATTAACGTCATTTACCTTCGTTCCCGCGTTTGAGTTGTGCTGTAAATCTCTTCCTTGTTTTCAGTTCATGTGATTACGTAGGAGGCGTGATGCCGCGATACGCGACTCCGCCTCTGCCATTACAGTATATGGACAAAAAAGAGGTTCCAGTTATGACCATTACACGTAGAATTTCAAAATGAAACCTGCCTAACTTTTGTAAGTAAGTTGTAAGGAATGAGCCTGCCAAATTTCAGCCTTCCACCTACACGGGAAGTTGGAGAATTAGTGATGAGTGAGTCAGTGAGTCAGTCAGTCAGTGAGGGCTTTGCCTTTTATTAGTATATATATATATATATATATATATATATATATATATATATATACACACACATATGTATGTATATATATGTGGATATGTATGTATGTATGTATATATATATGTGGATATGTATGTACTCTTCCTCAAAGCTGGAAGATCCATCATCTTAGAGAAGTTACAACTGGACTCATGTTTGCCAAGACATTAATGCTTGTCAATCATAGTTTTTTGTTTTCTTAAAATCAATTATACGGGGCTCACCATTTTAGTGCCCCAAACCATTATGCTGTCATGTCTATTCTCTTGTAATAAAAAAAAAAATAAAAAAAAAAATGATTGAATTAATATAGGAGGAAAAAGGGAATACTTTTATGTAGGAATGTTGAGAGTATCAGTCGATTGGGGACACATTTCAAAGCATCCAGTGATGCAGTTCATTTCCATTTAAAAATACATTGAATATTGGATTTCTGAATAATTAAAGCTCATTAGCAGGGTGAGCCCAGCCGTACACAGCTGTTTACAGACCTGCCTTTTAAAAATGAGAGCAACCCACCCAGGTGGATGTGAAACACTCACTGCCCATCTGCTTTGGTGCAAACAGGGTCAGCACAAGAGAGCGCAGACGGGGCACTACGACCCGTTTATGTAGTCAAAGCAACACGCATCGCTTTCTCTTTAATAACGTTTAGATTGTCAAACCCTCTGAAACCCAGTTGAGGGTCTCGAGGGAATGGAGCCTGGCCTGATAGGGCTGGGTACAAAGCAGGGAAGAGAAAAGTGCCCACTTGTGCAGACACCCACACCAGGCCAGGTAGCCTAACTTGCAAGTCTCTGGAGATGCGGCTCTTGCGACCCCGTTTTGGTTTGAATTATTCTTATTTGTTTCCTGCTAGTTTTCTGTTTCTAAGGAGGTTCTGAGTTATGCCCTATTCAAATTTTGCAACAGTTTTTCTTTTTTAAAAAATGCATTTAATGTTATTAAATGTGTCATTTTTGAAATGCCACATTTGTTTGTCCTGGCTTTACAATTCTGGTGCTTTTCTTGTAGTGTCACCGGAGTAACGCACTGGAGATGCGTGGCACTTGACGTCAGCGGTGCTACGGGTATAAAAGGTCAGGACTGACATCCCGTTTCTTGTCCGAGATTGTTAATGAAACTTTGTGTGTATGGACAATAGACTTTTGACTTCAAGTGAGGCATCCTGGACATCAGACTTTATGCTCGAATTTCTACAAAATCTCATTTTCTGGTCCGTCTTATTAAATATGCTGCCTTGTCATACCCTATATTTTACTCCAGTCTACACTCTGGGCATCTTGTAGGCTGGGACTGAACAGATCAGAGTAAGAGATGGAGGCACCGACGAAGCGAAATGGGGCAGTTTATTTACAAAGAGTAAAAATAGAATTCAGCGGCTTGCGGTTCCCAGGATACGGAAGCCAAGAGAAGATGTGCAATATCATTATTTTTTTAAATTGTTTCCTCGAGATAACAGACTAATTTAATTGAGATCTCGAGAAAACAAACTCTGTTTTTTAAATTGTTTCCTCGAGATAACGGAATCATTTTATCGAGATCTCGATAAAACAAAAGGTCTTGTTTTCTCGAAATTATGAAATAATTGTATCTAACATTTAATGTTTCACTTTTTGAAGCCACATCCTGTTTGAAATGGCAGAAGAGCAGAACTGTATTGATCAGCACGTCACATTTTTGTTCAATCAAGGGTTGACGCAGGCTGAAATATGTTTATGCCTTAGTTTAGAAGTTAATAACGTTAGTGTCCATCATTTAAGAAGACGGTTAGCAAGGCTTCAGCTGTATAGGCGTCGCAATCTAAGCGAGCTTAATGCCAGGAGCAAAGGTTAATTTTCGTTCTCTCAAGATTGCAATAAAATTATTCCATTATCTCAAGAAAACAAATTTTCGTTTTCTCGACATCTCGATAAAATGATTCTGTTATGTCGAGGAGACATCAAGGGATGCTGCCATGCAATGTATAGGGGAACAACCTGCGCATGGGTGATAGTCTCTCACTGGCCCACAATTCTGGCCTCCTGACTGGGAAAGGGACTGCTAACCATTCTGGTTAGGACGCGTTTCCATCCAGGTGACCTATCTACTATGGTGGCCTCTCGTCCATTTCTGCTGGGATGTTTGTCCTAGTGCCCCATATCATATACCAACCCGACCATCTGTTATACTGGCCTCTCTGCCAGATAAGGGAATGGGGTCCATTCATCAGAAGTGACCATATCCAATATTTAAAACACATTCGGCAAAATCCAACAAAATAATGAAAAGAAACTTAAAAGGCAGTAGTCCTCTATAGCAGGGGTGGGCAATGTCCATCCTGGAGGGCTGCAGTGGCTGCAGTGGCTGCAGGTTTTCGTTCCAATCCAATTGTTTAATTAGAAACCAATCCTTGCCGATCTCAGACCTTATTTAATTTTATGGCTTGTTAGTCTGCAATGTTAGGTTCTTATATCATAGATTTTTTTCTTTGCAAGGATATCATCTAAATGATTTGAAGCCCAAAACGGATAATTTTTAGTTTGTCACAGTTTTCTATTAAGTTTTTTATTAAATCAAACAGTGCATGGTGAACACACACAAGTGTAAATGGAAACAAGTTAGATGGAGAAATGCTGGCTGCTTTGTCATTTACATCTCATTGCTAATAAGGAGCCATTAAACACAGTGAATGAAGCTGTTCAAGATAGAAATAAGAATTAAAGGTGGGGAACCTTAACAAACGACACCACTAAAATGAAGGATCTAAATGTCACTTAAGCAATAAGAGCTTCATCAGCAATAATTGATTTCTCATTAAGAAACTGGGGTTGGAACAAAAACCTGCAGCCACTGCGGTCCTCCAGGACCGACATTGCCCACCGCTGCTCTATTGGCAATACAGATCAGGAAGTTATTCCTTTAAATGAAAACAATGTAAAATATTCAAAAATAAAATCCCAGAAATATTTGACCAAAACTATCACTTGGAGGGATATATGAATATGAGGTCTATCCGGAAAAAGTCCAGCCATCTTCTTATATAATACACAACCATGGCTGTTCGTTTGTCTGTCCAGGATTTTAAATCACCTGTAGTTCTCAAATTGACCTGAAACCTATTGACCTGAAATTTGGTACACATATACTACATGACGTCTACTATCCACTTTCAGGGTGATGATTGACCTCCAAGGTTATTCCTCTTTTTATTTTTTTTTTTTGATTTTACTCTAGAATCAACTCATGGCAGCGGCCAGCAGGGCACCGTTCTCATCCCTACCACCTTCGCCGTCACGTCCCCTACCTCTTCATATCTTAAATCATTCTTGAGGCAGATTGAACACTTAAGTGCCAGCTTAAGTGAAAAATTAAAGAAAACGTACTAAGTAATTGCAACACAAACACTGACTTAATCAGTTTTAATATGAAAAGATGCCGACGAAAGAAGAGAAGAAGTGGGCCGCTAGGGTGGACAAAAGAAGAGGTGTTCAGGAAGCAACAAGCGCATCAACCTCTGAGCAAACGAATGCTAAACGTACAGAGAAAGAGGATGAAAACTAGCAATGCTCCACTGTATTCACTGCACATTATCATGTAGTGTGCCGTTACTGGTTGTTAATATAACAAGAACGGTGTGCGCGTCAACGATGTACCCTGGCAGCCAAGGAGTGTGAACTGAAAATGCGCATGCGTGAACAATGATGACTTCACTGGACTAGTCAGTGGGGGTGCTAGACGCCATTTAGTGAGTATGTGTGCCGTGTTACAGTTGCATTCGAAATTACTGAGCGAGTAGAGCAATGAATTTTCATCAAATTTTGCGCGAAGCTTGACCATTCGTCAGAGGAAACTCTTTGGATGATTCAGAATGTGTAGTAATTCTGTATTTATTACATATAAACTTTACTTATTTTTCTGATGCCTTTATCAAAGATAACTTACAAGATTTGTAATAAAATTGCTTCAATTTCTTTTGGTTTTAAAGTTGGACCACAGGCAGGTCAAGAGACTTACTCAGGGTCACACAGTGTCAGTGGTGGGATTTGAACCCACAACCTCAGGGTTTGAAGTCCAAAGCCTAAACCCACTGCACCACACTGCCTGTCTATTATTAATTTGTAAAATGTATAAACTGCTCAAAAAATTAAAGGAACACTTTGAAAACCCATCAGATCTCAATGGGAAAAAAATCCTGCTGGCTATCTCTACTGATATGGACTGATATGGTAAAGTGTTAGGAACGAAAGGATGGCACATCGTTTGATGGAAATGAAAATTATCAACCTACAGAGGGCTGAATTCAAAGACACCCGAAAATCAAAGAGAACAAATAATGCGGCAGGCAGGTTCGTCCATTTTGCTGGAATTTCACTGCAGCAACTCCAAATCGTACTCAGTAGTTTCTATGGCCCCCTCGTTCTTGTATACATGCCAGACAATGTCCGGGGGGCATGCTCCTAATAAGACGACAGATGGTGTCCTGGGGATCTTTTCTCAGATCTGGACCAGGGCATCACTGAGCTCCTGGACAGTCTGAGGTGCAACCTGGTGGCATCGGATGGACCGAAACATAATGTCCCACCCAGAGGTGTTCTTTTGGATTGAGGTCAGGCGAGTGAGCGTGGGGGCCAATCAATGGTATCAATTCTTCATCCACTCGCCACATGAGGCAGGGCATTGTCATGCACCAGGAGGAACCCAGGACCCACAGTACCAGCATAGGGTCTGTCAATGGGTCCAAGGATTTTATTCCGATACCTAATGGCAGTCACTGTGCCGTTGTCTAGCCAGTAGAGGTCTGTGCATCCCTCCATGGATATGCCTCCCCAGATATACCATCACTGACCTACCACCAAACCGGTCAGGCTAAATGATGTTACAGGCAGCATAACGTTCTCCACGGCTTCTCCAGACCCTCTCACATCTGTCACATGTGCTCAAGGTGAACCTACTCTCATCTGTGAAAAGCATAAGGTGCCAGTGGTGGACCTGCCAATTCTGGTATTCCATGGCAAATGTCAATCGAGCTCCACAGTGCCGGGCAGGCAGTGAGCACAGGGCCCACTAAAGGACGTCGGGCTCTCAGACCACCCTCATGAAGTCTGTTTCTGATTGTTTGGTCAGAAACATTCACACTAGTGGCCTGCTGGAGGTCATTTTGTAGGCTCTGGCAGTGCTCATCCTGTTCCTCTTTGCCCAAAGCAGCAGATAGCAGTCAGTCCTGCTGATGGGTTAAGGACCTTCTACGGCCCCGACAAGCTCTCCTAGAGTAACTGCCTGTCTACTGGAATCTCCTCCATGCCCTTGAGAATGTGCTAGGAGACAAGCAAACTTTCTGGCAATGGCATGTATTGATGTGCCATCCTGGAGAAGTTGGACTACCTGTGCCACCTCTGTAGGGTCCAGGTATCGCCTCATGCTACCAGTAGTGACGCTGACCGTAGCCAAATGGAAAATGAGTGAAAAAACAGATGAGGAGGGGAAAATGTCAGTGGCCTCCCTCCACCTGTTAAACTAATCATTCCTGTTTTGAGGGTCGTCTCATTGTTGCCTCTCTAGTGCACCTGTTGTTAATTTCATTAACACATTGTTGTGGTGTGAAATTTTGCATATAAGTTGATAAATATTTTGTATGTCTTTATTGGTAACTTATAACACTAATGCCTATCATTGATAAGAACAGCAGTGGTTAGATAGTTAAGAACCCCTTCTCCCCTTTTAGGAATGAGTGCCTCAAACAAGTTTGGCAAGTGGACTCTCTGCTGGACTCTCTCAATCAACCCCCACAGGAATGTCCGGCTGCCTAACTGGCAAGCTTAATGGGGGAAGGTGTGAAGGTGTTCTGTGCCCCATTGGTCTGAAGTATGGCTGTTTGGAATTTGCTTGTGTCAGAAGCCTTTAAGTACCATGACACCCTATTGGCTGTAGGGGTTGGACAGAAAACCTATACATTTGCTTGCTTTACTTCGCTCGCTCTCTCTCTCTTAGCAAACTGATGAAAGACCATCTCACACACCATGAACTGAAAAGGACAACACAATGAAGAGCACAGCTGGGCAGCCATATTGAGACGGGCATGCGGCCTGTTCTGAAGAAAGCTGACTTAACTCGAGACATTTTAAATAACTATCAAGTCTGTGTGCCGCCTGAAACTACATATCACCATTTTATCAGGTTGTAAGGTTGCCAATATTCAAATGTACTTTGCATACTGTTATTATTCATGAATTTGATCAATAATACATTATTTAAATTGTAACTTAACTCCTGCTTGTCTTTTACTACACCTAACTGCCTGAGGTTATTATAGATGTAGAAGGGAAGGTGAGGAGAAGTTATGTGTTACAATATCTTATAAATTGTGGAAAGTCTGGGAGATTTGAGACATTCTGACAAAGGCAACACATTAATAATACAAAAGGGGAACACATTAATAATACAAAAGAGGAATATACAGCTCTACCAAGACAAAACAACACCAAAGCACTGAAACTGATTAACAAGCCCCCTCTGCTACTTAACTGACCAGATCAATAATAATAATAATAATAATAATTCATTACATTTATATAGCGCTTTTCTCAGTACTCAAAGTAGCTCAGAAGTTTCATTGACTCGATGCTATACTCTCATTAAAAAGTGTTCCTTTCATTTTTTTGAGCAGTATATTATACTTGCATTTTGCCGAGAACTTGCCACAGAGCTATGCACCTGAACTAAGTGAAGAGAGCTACACGGAAACAAATTGAATTGAATTGAATTGAATTAGAGGAGGATAATAGAGACTCCTCTACTTAGGAGATTCTACTTCTTTACGAAACAGCGCTATTCCATTTAGTGATTTACTTCTTCTGTTTCTGCTGGGCATTTCAATCATTTAATACTCAAAGGCACTTTACATTAACATTAAAAAGCATCTGAAAAGAATGACCTTTTATTTTTTTCTTTCCCATTAAGAAAAGAAGCATCTGAAGTGACTTGTTGATGGTGGCAGCGGTGGGATTTGACTTTTGTGCTTTTAAGCCCAATTCCTCCACCAGCAAATCATATTGCCTACCTACATATGCAAAAAAAAAACAAAACAAAAAGTAAAAAGATTTTCAGGAAGCAAGCTGTTAAAGTATTAATCCATCTATCTCGATATCTAGCTATCATTTCTCTTTCCAAATCCCCATTAAAAAGTACTGAGATGAGTCTGATTCCAGCACTCTGGGGAATTCTGCCTTATGACACTGAAATCCTACACGGCCATTTAGGCCCTCCATTTCTACTGGATATTTCAATCATTTAATACTCAAAAGACTTTTAAAACGGAATGGAGCCACAGCCAGGCTAGTCAGGAAAAGAAAAATATCCATCAAAGTTTTAGCTAAAAGATGTGATGCCAAAGAAATTCACCTGTCAGCAATGATCAGGGCACTTTAAATTGTTATTAATGACATTAAATCTTTAATGGATTTCAAAAGTATTTGTTCCTGCAGGAGTGCTTCCTGGCGAAAATGGATTTCATAAGTCACCCCAGCTTGGCTCCGAATGCACTTAAAAGTGAGGAATTCACTTTTACTGAGAGTGACTTGAGGACAGCATCCTTAGGAATAAAACTACTTTAATTAGTTACGCGGATAAGAAAACTTTATGTTTGATAATATTATTAGGATTTCAGGTTTTTGCAGTAATTTTTGAAGTTTTCCTTTTTGTTTTTTGGTCATTTTCACCCATGGCCAGGTTTACTTACCTCGGCAGTGGCATTCATGTCTCTGGTCTCAAAACATTGTAATGACTGCACAGGGCAGCAGAGGTTCTAATAGGATGGAATCAAGTCAATAGACGGATTGGGAGAGCATGGGAAGGTCATGAGGTTGCTCAAGATGGGGTGTGTGGCGCTCCCAATATCTCTGCAAAAGGACAAAGGTTCAAGTCTTTAGAGTCCTGGTGCTTCCTGTCTTGCTATATGGTTGCGAGACATGGATGCTATCCAGTGCCCTGAGACGAAGACTGGACTTCTTTGGTACTGTGTCTCTCTGGAAAAAATCCTTAGGTACTGTTGGTTTGATTTTGTTGCTCATGGAGTCCTGAATGAAACACACTACGTGCATTGTGAGGGGGTGTCAGTTACGGCACTACAGCCATGTGGCGTAATTCCGCAGAGGGTGATCTGGCTTACAGGACCCTCATTGTTGAGGACCCGAGTGGCTGGACCAGGATAAGGGGATGCCCAGGTAACACCTAGCTGCGGCAGATAGATGGTCATGTCCGGAGGGTGGGACTGGACAACGTGTCTGCCAGGAGATCTCATACTGTTTTGTCGTGTGGTGGGTGCGACAATGCGCTGTACCAGTGCATGCTCCCCAACCTGTCCTGACCATTGTCTTGGATTGTCTTTGCTTTGTTTTCTATTTAAATAAATAAAGATTGAAATTAATCTGGCATCCTAATGGAATTAAAGCTTGGAAGTGTATGACAAGTGTGTGTTTTAAATAGCACGTAACATGGACACAAAATACACTAAATAAGTACAATGACTTTATGCCACCAGATTTACATACAGTAAAACCTTACTTATCTGTTGGGACCGAAAACAAAACAGCTACTTTAAAACTGATATACAGTAGATTAGTTTAGCGAATAGTCATATTTATTTACAGAACAAAATTAAATTAACAAAAAATAATATGGTATTAACAAAATTAATTATCAATCCATCCATCGTATCCGAGATCGGGTCGAGGACAAAATTAATTAATTCATATAAAATTGTAACAACCAGCATAATAAGCAAACACAAGTCTTCATCCGTAACAAATGGTGCCCTGTCTTATACTCATTATCTGGGTTATGGCGCGCACCTCCACAACAATTTAAGAACGCTCTCCCTACCAATCAGTTTATCTCCTGCCACTTACATTCTGTCTTTTTCTAGACCACAGACACTCCTGCTTATTGTCTCCTGTCTCCCTACTCAAACCTCCCTTCGGCAGGATCTTCCTTTTTCTCCCATCTTCTCCTGTCACTCATGTCCATCCGCCCCTTCCAGAACAGAAGCCCCTCACTCAGTCCCATCACTTACAGCATTCATTCCACCCTTTGTGCTCCTCCACAGCGCATCACAAGCTGCCTGCACACCACAATATATTAACAAAACATAAAAGAATTTAAAAAGAAAATTACAATGCAGAAGAACATTAATACAAAATAACATTACTGTCAGTGGTTTCTGTGTTTTTCAATTTTAATAATAATAATAATTCATTTTACTTATAAGGCACTTTACATTTGTAGTAAACCTCAAAGTGCTACACAACAAAATAAAAACAAAGATAAAACAATAATTAGAGGCAATTTTGTTAATATGCTTTCCTACATAGAAAATAATTTTGTCGGCATCACGTTTTTTATATCGTTCACTGTTGTTCTTTCCTACTCCGTAAATCGAAGCAATACTCAAAGCACTTACGCCATTTCGTAAACGTTGTGGTATATGGCCGGCCTTTCTTCCCGGCCAATAACCCCACGCCGCCAGATGGAGCCCTCCTGGCAACATGGAGGTGCCCCAAATTCCAGCAGGGCATCATGGACCTTGGAGTTTTTCTTCACAGCCCTGCTGGATACCATGGGGGCCACCAGGGGACGCTGTAGGGAGGCCCAGGGACTTGTACTTTACATATAGCCCGGAAATACTTCACAGTCACGGGAACGGAAGAGATGATATACTTCCGGGCTGAAGAAAAGAAGTGTTTTGATCTGACCCGGAAGTGCTAAGAATCACATGGACTGGGGGGATCAGAAGCACTTCCGGGTCATGGACTATAAAACGACTGTGGGAAATCCCAGCAGTGAGCCAAGTTGGGAGGAAGGGTGACTGAGCTGCTGGGAGTGGAGGACTGATTATTGGTTAATTGATTGTGTATTGTTTATTGAGAATTGTGAAGTGGAGGGTGCTTTGTGCACATTTGTCATTATAATATATAATTATTTGGACTTTTATCTGGTGTCTGACGTGTGGTCTGAGGGTTCAAGGGGAAGACAGCGCCCCTATCGGTCACAACATTTAATAGTTTCAATTTTTTGTGATAATTCCGGCACAACACACATACATTTAATTGCCCATACAAAGTATAGTAGATTAATTACAACAAAAGAGAAAAGCTACGAAACTCTATTAAAACTGAAGGTACATAACTGACGCCGTGATTTCGAAATGCGGCCTGACACGTGGTCCAGGCGAAGAACACAATGTTTGCAAGCGCACAGCTCGTAGGGTACCGTAAAGCATAGGGATAGGTAGGCGCTGGTGTTTTTGCCCTGACGGTTAATGGGGAGTGGCAGATAATCGAGGTCTTACTGTAATATAATATGTCATGTGAATACTGTTACCCTTCAGCTCCAGCCAGGCGTATAACACATACAGTGCATCTGGCGACCCCCAGTTTAAAAGTGGGTGGGAACAATTAGATGGCTCACTGAGTGTCTAAACCAATCCAACGCCTCCTGAAGGCGACATTGAAAGTAGGGGCGGGGATTTGGAGTGGTCTGCTCTGACCGAGAGCAACGACAAACTGGCCAAAAAATCTAAAATAAAAAAACCTTAAATTAAAATTAAATTAAATTAAATGTAAAAATGTGTGTCTTGAGTGTAGAGAGCACATTTCAAGTGTTAAAACTAAACATAACCAGTAAAAACAGATTATAAATTGGCATTCAAAGACATCAATATACTAGTGGTGAAAGTGAATGAAACATTTTGGAAGAACAGGCACACAAAATGAATATTAGCTGAGCAAACAAGGTCAGGGTGGCCATGGTAGAACCCATGCTTATATAGTCAAGGCAGCTACAGGAAGCCCCGATGAGTGCTGCACACATGTTATACAAGTTGAACCATCCTAGAAAGCCTGTCTGGATACAGCGATGCCAGGCAAGGCCATCTTGGATTGCATATGTCAGTAGATGACCAAGCCGCAGGGCTAACTCTCTTTGTGTAAGAGCACAATCACGGAGCCTTTCATGCCGCAGTCACAGGCACCTCGTCTTCTTCGTTATCTTAACACTCAGCATACCTTACATAAAAACACTCAGGCCTTCACAGGCACAGCGGCTACAAAAAGACAGCCATTTCATTTGGATGGAGCCTCTACCCGGAACTCCGCGGCAGTGTGAGTGTATTAGACAGTAGGAGTCCAGGATCTGCTGAGACTCCACTTTGTTCATTTGCCAGGAACACAAGGCGCACACACACACACGCTTTTCATTCGAGGCACTGGAGCAGAGGGGGATTAAAGGGGGCCACACAGGAACCGCACCAGACTCACTCATTTACTTTTACGTGTTGTGACAGAGGAATGCGATTTTGGACAAACACGGCAATTCTTGTTCAACTCCGAGACTAAAATGTACAGCAGCGCTGCTTAAAATGCTCACATTCTATAACACAAATTCGAAAGAACTTTGCCATGATTACTTTGTGATCCATTGTCTTCTTTTGTACAATGTAAAACGACTTACAGTTTGATTTCAAGTACGACTTGACCGTATGTGTCTCACGTCTGTTTGTATTAGGTTAGGGTTAGGGTAGGGGATAATGTCATAAAGGCACACACTGGCACACCTGGTTCCCTAATCCATCCATCCATTATCCAACCCACTATATCCTAACTACAGGGTCATGGGGGTCTGCTGGAGCCAATCCCAGCCAACACAGGGCGCAAGGCAGGAAACAAACCCCGGGTAGGGCACCAGCCTACCGCAGGGAGCACACACACACACACACACACACATACCAAGCACACACTAGGGACAATTTAAAATAGCCAAAGCACTTAACCTGCATGTGTTTGGACTATGGGAGAAAACCAGAGCACCCGGAGGAAACCCACGCAGACACGAGGAGAACATGCAAACTCCACACAGGGAGGACCCGGGAAGCGAACCCAGGTCTCCTTACTGCGAGGCAGCGGTGCTACCACTGCGCCACCGTGCCACCCTGGTTCCCTAATTAGACTAATTATTTTTCCACTCTATTCCACCCCCCACTAAAATATAGATTTCTTATTTTTAAATAGTGAATAAAATTCCTTTTTTTATCAATAATTTATAAATAATCTTATTTAATAAAATTAATAATATTAATATTGATAAAATCGATATTAATAAAATTAATCATAATCCTAAAAATGTAAAAACTCCCTGACATGTTTTTAATCACCAAAACCAACTCCCCAATAATTTAAATAAATAAATAAATAATCCACAAACACCCACTCATGAGTTCCCCACTATTATTTTTCATTCAATCCCATTGGGAATCAGGTATTCAAATCCCTAATCCATTTATTTTCTGCTTTTAATCTTCTCGTTTTATTCCAATTAGCCTGTTGCTCCAGCCCAAACATTATCGCTTTATGTCCTTCTTGTGCAAAGTGAAGGTGTAGAATTGTTTTTTTCTTTTGGTTATTAAAAAGTCTGAGATGTTGGACAAATCTTTCCCGTAAAGCGTTTTTAGTTTCCCCTATATAGATCATCCCACAAGTGGAACACTGTATCCCATACAGTGATCCCCCACTATATCGCTGTTCAGCTATCGAGCCCCCGCTATATCGCGGATTTTTCTGTGGAACATATCTAATTTTTTATCGCAGAAATCTGCGGTTTTATAGTGATCGTTTTTTGACAATTTTTAAGTTGAAATAAGCATTTTTCTATGCTAAAATATTAATAACAACAATGTATTACTGTAATTATAACATATATATACCTGTACTGTATATAAATAAAAATCAAGTAAAAATTCAATAAGTACATCCTACCTGTAGTGTACTTTGCAGCCAATTCATAACAAAGCATACGTTTTCATTTGTCACTACGCGTGCTAGACAAGTGTTCGTTAGAACAATACGTATTATAATTTATAATAACTATAACATAACTGTAAATATTGACTAAAATGCAGTAAAAAGTCAATATGTATATAAAATAATGAACATTTAAGCAATACAGTACAGTAAATCATGAAATATACGTACATTGTAGCTACCAGTACAGTACCCAGATGATTTCTTACAAGGCCTGCTATTGGCTGAAAGAGGAGACTCAACCAATCAGAGCGGGATTTTCATTCTCTTCGGCTCTAATTGGCTGCTGCTAACGTGGTGTAATCTCGCAAGAACAGCGAGCGTGGGTACCTTGCTTGTTGTCCGATTGTTGTGAGCAAACTTTTTGTGAACTTTTCGTTTTGTTTTAAGCCCTACGATGGCTCCCAAGTATCCTGCATCTTCTAAGCCTTCTGGTAGTAGTGAGCCTAAGTGCCAGAGGAAGACGTTGACCATTCAGGAGAAGGTAAAACTCCTGGATATGCTTCGGGAAGGAAAGCGTTACATGGACGTCGCTTGCTATTACAAATTTACATGTGTTTAAAGCATGTGGGAGGGGTATTTTAAGGCTTAAACTATAAAAACAAATGTTTATTTATGTGGTCTTTCTATATCGTGGATTTTCACCTATCGCTGATGGGTCTGGAATGTAACTTCTGCAATAGGCAGGGGATCACTGTATATGCAATTTTTGTTTATCTCAGAGAGAGATTTGTTTGTAGCAGAAAAATACAAAAAAAAAAAAAACCAGAAGGCCTTGCTACAGAGATCCAATAAATAAAGACACAACATTTGACAACAAATGTTATTGCATAAACACATGCTCAAGATTAATAGAGAGAGGAGAGGTGTGGAGCAGGCGCTGATACAGGGCATCGCCGCACCCACCACATGACAAACCACCTCAGGATCCCAGATTAGGACCCGAGTGAAGCCATGCAACAGGTGATACCTCGGCACCACACAAGTTAAGTTAGAGTGGAAAAGTGGGAGGCTTTTTATGGTGGCTGGAGTGCCAATTCTGCCACCAAGTTTTTCTTGCAGGCTGGGGGGCCTACTTGCAGGGCTGGATGCAGATTAACGTCCTACCCAGGATAGAGCAATTGAAGATTACCTTTTAGAGGGCTGAATATTTTTTCCAATTTTCTGAAAAGCACACAAAGCAACGGTTTCTCACACAAATCAATATAAAACATTTTTTGCTACATGTTGCAGCTGGGGTCGGTGCCCGCTCAGCGGCTCTGGCAGTAGCAGGGGCAGCTCAATGACCAACAAGAATACACGGTGGGCCGGTTGCCTGGTTGTCTTTCTGCAGCAGTAGCGGTCACAGTGTGACGCAATTTGGTTTGTAGCTCTTGTCATCGTAAGAGGCGGTCCTCCCGGGTGAACGTTGGCGTAGGCGCATTAGTTACATGGACATGTTCAGCACCACGATCAGCTGATGCTGGTCCATTCACTTTCGTTTTTCGACTTCCAGATCATTTACATCAAAATCCGACACCTCAGAGTCCGACTCAGCGAAAAGATACACAAGACGTCGTCCACGGAGTATTTTGCTTTGCGCATTCACTTTGGTCTTTCGCCAGATGTCGATGCCATTTGAGGGGTTGTTTGCTCTTCGATATTCATGCACGTGCAGGAAATCTCAGTCAGATCAACGTAGCTATAAAGAGAGTCAAACTAAAACATAACGCCAAGTTTTGTCCCAGTTTACAGCTGATTACTGTCCTATACCCCTGAATTTCGACAAAAGTCGACATCTGCCCTGAAAGAGTTAAGGGCCTGCGACAATGCGGGTTCTTCTCCAGGCTCCTGTCTCCATTTTGGGAGCTCTCGAACCCGACACTGTCGGTACAGTCACCAGATGAGCTGGACATTGAAGACATCACAATGAAGTAAGGGGATGGTGCAAAAAGGTGCAAACAGCGCTTTTATTTAAAACAAAAACAAAAACAGTATTGAAATAAACAGTGCAGTGTTTCAAAAAGGTCAATAAATAAATAATCCATTAAAACCGTCATAAATGTCGAGGTTAAAATCCAATAAACAAATCAATCCTTTCAAAACGAGGTTAAAACAATGGCTGGTCTTCCTTTAAGACCAAACCCGGTGCCTTCTTTCTACCTGGCGGCTCCCCTACTTCTCCCATCCAGGTTATGTATGCACCAGGGGAGTCGTCCTACCTGCAGCTGACCTTCTTGTTCCAGTCTGTAGCCTTGTGGTCCTTGGCTCCACAGGGCTCTTCAGACAGACTTGGGTCCCCCAGCGACTAGGACGCTCACGCCGGGGCTTCCACCTCCCAAGCCTCCTGACTCTCGTTACCTTTTGCGGCGAGCCAACCACCTTCTGGTCACTCCTGGTCCTCCAAAGCACTCAGCAGGAGCGACCACTTCTAGCAGCCCCACCCAATTGTCAGTCTACCACTACCGAGGGGCTCTTCTCCCAGCTGCCTGATATTATAGTGAGCCTGTTCCTGCTCGCTCACACCGGCTTCTTCTCTTACTGCCTTCTTGTTCTTCCTCCTTTAACCTCTGTTCTCTCAATCAGATTTTTCTCCTCCTCCGCACTCGCGCTCCTACTGATATATAATGGGGATGTGGCTCAGGTGTGGCAATTAGCAGCTCTCAGCATCAATTACGGATGTGGACGATTCCTCACCTGTGCACTTAAACAAGGAAACGCCCGCATCACGCAGTGCCCGAGAACTGCTCCGGCCACACTACCACACCCCCTCTTTAAGCCGCAAGTGCGGCGATTATCTATTGTGATAGATGGCTGGGGACCTTGCCCCACCGGGAGGCCTGGAGAAGCAGGGGACCGGGAGATTGCAATTCCTTCCCCAGGACACAAGAGGGCAGCCATCCTGGATTGTGTGGGAGCCACGGAACTGGAAGGCTCAGTCCTGTGGGGATCCGTGGCCACCGCCAGGGGGCGCCCAAAGGACTAAAGAGCCTTGGACCACAGCACTTCCACCACACCAGGAGATGCGACAGGGAGATCATCAGGGAGCACATTCTGGGTGCATTATAAAAGGGTACATTCAGGGAGCCGGAGTCGGGTGGAAGAGGAAATAGCTTGCAGGAGAGGAGAGGAGTTTAGTAGAAGCGGCAGAAGAAGGAAAGAAAGGACCGAGTAATTGTGTGAGTCTTTGGGCTCTGCGTTTGTGCTGTGTTGTAAAGAAGAATAAAAAGAGTGCTTTTTGAACATCTGGCTGTCTCAGTGCCTGTCTGTGTCCGGGCTATCTTTTACACTACAGTGGATCCTTGACTTACGAACTCAATTCGTTCGTGAGCTGGTTGTAACTCAAGTTGGTTGTAAGTCAAGACTATTTTTCCCATAAGAAATAATGGAAATACCCATAATGCGTTCTGAACCTCCCACAACAACACTTACTTAACCTTTTCATAATAAAAAAGGGTTGTATAATGTGCATAATTTACCAAAACACCAATAATGTTTCTAATGTACTAACCAAAAAGTTATAAAAAGTGCCTAGCCTACCAGAAACAATAATTTCATACTGTACTCACCATTTAATTTGACATCTTTGGGCTGCAGGAAGGGAGGAGAAGGAGAATGAAATGGAAGGTGGTTATTGTTTGGAAGGAGCCTCCTTATACAAATCTTTTCTTTGTAAAATTGTCGAGGTGGTGGATTTCGACATGCTGTACATATTAGTGAGATCGGTCACACGAACGCCACTCTCATATTTCCACACAATTTCCTTTTTTGTTTCGATTGTGATCGCTTTCTTTACCTTTGTTACCTTCTCTTCCTTCCTTAGCAATTATCGAAATAAATTATATAAATCACTGCACTGACTGAAATTACGTCCACAAACACATGTATCTGGGCTCCGACAGACGCTTACAAACGCTCTCGGCTGTTTGTTTACAATCGCACAAGCGGATACACGTGACCGCATTCGGGTCGTAACGCAAGATGTTGGTCGTAATTCAAAACAAAATATTAGTTGTAAACCAAGTTGTTTGCATGTCAGGCCGGTTGTATATCGAGGGTCGACTGTATTTAAAAACTGGGCTTTTTCATCTGAGCCGTGGACCCGCTATATCACAGGGCCTCGCCCACAGGCCTAATGGAGTAGAGTCACTTGGGCCGTTTTACATGATCTGAACCGCCAAACTTTCGATTACCAGTGCAGATCCGTAGCTTCAGAGCCACCACTCCGTCTAAAATTAATACAAAGATTAATACCAAATCCTAAATTTGCCTGTGTGTGTGTGTGTTTGTGTCTTCACCTTGTCCAGAGTTTATTCCTGTCTTGCGCTCTATGATCGCTGGGATAGGCTCCAGCACCCCCTCAACCCCCAGGTAGTTTCAAAAATGACTGACTGTACAGTAAATAGGGGGATCATGCATGATATGTGCTTTCACTTGGAGAAACTTTGGTGACACTTTAGTTTTAGGGAGTGCAAAAACGCATCTTTTACTCATTTACCGTTATGTAATGTGGCGAGTGGCTGGGGGTAGTACCCAGCCAGGACGCCCAGGAGGACCGGAAGAGAGACTGCACCTCCTCCGGACCATAAGAGGGCAGCCGCCCTGGATGATATGGGGCCCATGGTCACCGCCAGGGGGTGCCCGGATGCCTGAAGAGCCCTGGCCCTCAGTACTTCTGGCTGGAGTCGGGAGTGCAGAGGACAAAGTCTTGGTGGAGAGGAGTGGAGGCGGCCTGAAGTAAGAGGAGGCATTGTGTGAGGGCCTGGACTTTAGGGGAGTTTTAGGGGTTGTGTGCACTGTTGTAAATATTAGTTGTGTAAATAAACGTGTGTTGGGTGATTTAAACATGTCTACCTGTCTGTGTCTGGGCTGCCTTCCACAGTAACAAGACCTTAACAAAAACTTTGTCTGGTCTTCATGATGCCCCACAGAACATCGGCAGTGTGGTTACTCATCCACACAATACATGCTTCATTCGATCAACTTTCTTCATGGTTGTCCTGCCTATTTAGGCCCAACTCGTACACATTTTCTGTGAGGGGTCTCAACGTGTGTATCCTCTTAGGCACAATTTCAATGTCTGCCATGCCTGCACGTGAGTCACTCACACAGATTTTCTCTGCCTGTCTGACTTCGACATGGCCTGCATTACTAATGAAAATTTTTCTGTGATTGCACTTTCAATTTTTTCCTTCCCTAATGCATTTTCTTTTTTTTTTTGTAATACATCATACACATTTTCTCTGACATCCCATATACGTGCTTCAGTATTTCTGATTTTCAGTCATGGAGCTCCACAAGTGTCCATCATGTGGATTTCTGGGAGCTCCTCACTATAAAACAAAGGATTTCCTTCAGCTGGCAGTTTTCAATAAATCAAAATTAAAAAAAACAAAAAAAAAAAAACTGTTGGTCGAAATTTTTGTACTTAAAGCCACGTTGAAAACGCAAGACAAAATATCTAACGAGGTTTGCAGGCAGCACAGCCAGCTCCTGCACTTATTTCACAAGTCCATTATTTCCAATAGTTATTGTTCACAAAAGCAATCCAATGCAGGTCAGGAAGGCCAGTCTTCGATAATTAAAATATTAATCTTTAATGACCTTTTTTAATCTTCTCCAAATAATGGGAGACAAAGCCAGAATGACGTGCAAAACGGGATCATCGACAGGAGGTCAGGCCACTTTTCCACGCTGGAGGCCCTTCAAGGCGTTACATTCGGCTCGCTTACGTGGCGATTCACAGCAACGTCGGTCTCCGAATTCAAAATAAAAGCATTTAGCAAACAGAAAAATGTCCTGTTAAGGCGATTGCTGTTTCTGGGCAGCCACAATAACGGACACTTTAAGTTTGTGAGACTCAAGAACTGTGTGAGTAGCACAAGGAACAGGCCTGTCAGCTTTACTCTTCACTCTGTGACACCTCAGACTATAAATATAACAGCAGGTCATGTCACCTGTAGAAATTCTCAGATGATTTTGCACTTCTGGGGTCTACTGATGAGGGGGATGAGACAGAGGAGTCGGGGGGGAACTTTGTTTCTTAGTGCAAAGGGAATCAGAAAAAAAAAAAGGAACTGCTCATTGACCACACCAAACAGCCTCTCTGTCTGATCACTACACAGGGAGTGGATGTGGAGGTGATGCACTGCTACAACTACATCGGGGTCCGCATTAATGACAGGTTGGACTGGTCTTGGAACACTGAGGAGCAATAGAAAAAGGTCTTTTTCCTTTATCCATCACGTCTTCTATAATAACTCTGTGATGAACAATGTGATTTGCTACACTGTGGTGTGCTGGGCGCTCCGGTTTCCTCCCACAGTCCAAAGACATGCTGGTTAGGTGGATTGGCGATTCTAGATTGGCCCTAGTGTGTGCTTGGTGTGTGGGTGTGTTTGTGTGTGTCCTGCGGTGGGTTGGCACCCTGCCCGGGATTGGTTCCTGCCTTGTGCCCTGTGTTGGCTGGGATTGGCTCCAGCAGACCCCCGTGACCCTGTGTTCGGATTCAGCGGGTTGGAAAATGGATGGATGGATGGATGGTGTGCTGGGCAGTTAACATCACTTCAAGAGAGGCCCACCAAATCAACAAGCTAATTAAAAGGGCAGGCTCAGTTATGGGACACACTCTGGACCCCCTGGAGGTCGTAGCGAAGGAGAGAATGAAAACAAAACTGAGTGCCATTATGAACAAAGCTGCACATCCTCTCTGTGACACACCAACACTGAGGACTTTCAGACAATGAATCACAAAGCAGAAGTGTGTGAAGAAACACTACTGGGGTCCTCAATACCAACAGCAATATGCCTGTATATTGCCACACAATGACTAAGAAGTTTTCTTTCTTTGTAGTAATTCTAGTGCGTGAACCTAATCATTGTGTATAAGCAGCTGTGATAACGTATATAGGGATGCTTTGAAATAGAAACAGAAACCTGGGAAGGATTTTCATCTTCACAATACTGATTCTCTCTGATAAAGACAATTGTTATAGCCTGTTTTGTTTTTTATTTAGCAAGTGTGCCAGTATAAGTGGAAAACTATCGTATAGAATATCATATGTCTTTGAAGTATAATTACCACAACTAACAAAGAATTTTCTACCTCTCAAGTAAGATTCAAACCAATTTAAGACACTGCCAGGGAGGCTCACCCATTGACTAAAGTGATTTCTAAGAATATTGTGATCGATGGTATCAAATGAATTCACCAGGCATATCATGGCGGTTCGGTCGTCAAGTGCCGTATGCATCGGTTTTACTATCCGTGTCAATGTCTGATGACCAATTCACCTTGTCATCACTATTTCTTGATTGAACTAACAGTTCTATTTTAGTTTGTCCTAAACCTGGCTTTACAGCTTCTCGTTTACATGCCATTCTATATTTTGGTTGAAGGTTCCACACCCTCATGAATATTGATGAGTGGCAATACACATAGAAATATTCATGATTTTATTAGAGCATGATGTTATTTCACCCACTAGATAGCAATAGTATACTGTCCTGAGTGTTACTCAGGCTTATTGCTGTACACTCTACACCCGGGCTTAACCATTTTTACATACAGTTTCGAGTCTCAGAGATGTTCGGGGTAAACACCAAGGAAGTTAAATGTGCATTCCATTCCTTGTGTTTTAGGGGTGGAGCCCAAGGAGGTGGGGCCATCCTGGCGTCACCACTGCTGGGTCCTCATTTTGCCTTTAAACTGAGGTCACAAAGAGGGCTCCAGCAGTGCTTCTTTAAGTCTAAGTATTGTTATTTCTAGTTTCTGGATTTTTTGCTTGAATTTTTGGACTTCCTTTACAATTATGCATCGGGACTTGTCCACTTCAGATTACCATTTAGGTAAATCTGTTTTGCTCTTTTTGTGCAATTTTCACTCATTTTTGCTCTTTCCTGATTTTTGTTAATAAATTCTCAAGTTCCTAAAGATTTCTGAGTGGATTGATTGTCTCTACAAGTCAGAATTTTACAGTTTTCTATTCCTACAGTAAGTACATTTTGCTCTTTTTGTGCAATTTTTGATCATTCTTGATTTTTATTAATACATTCTCAAGTTTCTAAAGATTCCTTACTGGACTGCATCTACAAGTCAGAATTTTACAGTTTTCTATTCTTGAATCTGTTTTGCTCTTTTTGTGCAATTTTCTGTAATTTTTGCTCTTTCCTGATTTTTGCCAATACATTTTCAAGTTTCTAAAGATTCCTGTCCGTATTGTATCTACAAGTCAGAATTTTATAGTTTTCTCTTCCTTGTAAGAACGTTTTGGTACTTTAATTGTATTTTGAACTTTAAACACCAGTTCCCCATTTTGGGCCCGCTTAGGCCAAAGCTTGCAGGTAGTAGTTGGGGGGCTGTCTGCCTAAAGGTGAGGCTACATCTAGACTGACCAGTGAAGGTCCTGAGCCGCTTTGTGGACTACTTGCAGGCCTCACATAATGTTTTTGTCATGTTTGAAACTCCATATCACAACAACATGGTATCAAAGTTCTCTCTGCTATAAGAGTAGCTTAATGATTGAATTTTAAAAGCGTGAAATATCACACAACTTATATGATGCAATCGATTTACAATAGCGATTGAAATGAAAGCGACAATACAGAAATTAACTACTTGACTTCAGAAGCCCCCATCAATGCTCGTTCTTGCTTAATCATGGATGAATGGTAAAGGAAGGAAGTCTATCCTGGCAAGGCCATTCCATTCTACTCAGGCGGAACAGATGAAACAAGCTGGAATAGCATAAATCTGTCACAGATGTCATAAAGAAAACATACATACACACACACACACAGACACGTGAACATCTGGCACACATCTGCCTTGGTTCTCCTACTCCTCCCAGTGACTAAAACAGACGGTAGGCGTCCGTACATTTAAAGTGCGCCAGGAGAGGAGTAGGAGTGATAAACTCACCGCTCTCAGTCTTGAGCAGTTTGAACTTTCCATTTCATTTGGCTGTTGGTGCAAGTCTGCATGGTAACACCTGACAGAGCTTTCCATCAAAACACTAAAATTGTATCAAAGCTAAACATACCACCATCAGGGCTCAGAAATTCTGTGACTTTTAGTACTAGATCGCCGTGGTGCCACCGTGAGCAGTAATAACGCTGCTGACATACTTAGACAGGCACACTACTGCACATTAACACTTTCAGTCCTAACAGGGTGAATATGCTGTAACACTACTACAAGACCGACTACCACAACCACTGCTAAAAATCTCAATACTGATGTCTTCTAATAGTACTACTTCCATCCCGCAGTGAGTCCACTGCAACTAATGAATACGTAACCGCTGATAATAAATTCTAGGACTACAATAATCGGCCTATTTATCCATGCAGTGCATACATCAATAGTGCCATTGTAGACAGAAGGGCATTCAGGCAGGATGACAGCATGATGTCCTATCAAGGTGCCAAAGGATGGACGAGCAGAAGCTGGAGATCAGAAACAGTTCCACCCACCATACGTTAGGGGGCAGTGCTCAGTTGGAGGCATCCCAGCTTGGACCCCCGCAGAGGCTCATGGGAACTGGAGTCTGGAAGTGCAACACCCTGTCAGTGTCCCTGGGTACCACAAGAGGGTGCTGTAGGGGGAGGATAGCCCAGTTCTCAAACAACCCAGAAATGCCCCCGAAATGTCATGCCAGGTCATCAGAAGCCCTTATAAAAAGGAGCCGGCTGCCTTACCTCAGGGATTCAGAGTCGGGAGGCAGCAGGGGAACACTCGAAGAGAGAGAGGACAGTGTTTCATTGTTTGTATGGCTATTGGCTGTGCTTAATTATATAATGAGCTTGGTGGATTAAAAAATCCATTATTTGAATTTGTGACTGTGCTGGGTATTACTGGGGCTGGGGCTCATTGGTGCCCCCTACTGGTTACACCATTTACTCTGATTCAGGGACATGGGGCCAAGAGTTTACCCAACAGCATTGGGTGCAAGGCAGGAACAAATGTGGCACTGAACAACAGTGTATTGCAATTAAAACAATAACTACTATACTGGGCAGTACATCTCTTCTAAAGTTTTTCTTACTGCAAAACATTTTGGTGATTATGATAGACACAATCACAAATATAATTTCAGATTGACTGAATCACTGAATCAGACATTGGGAGAAACATGACATTAACTTTGACAAAATTTAGTGTGTTTAATCACTTAATGGTGCTGACACACTGCATTAGTTCAACTAAGCTACAAATGTACTGCTGTCGACTTTCATTTTTTATGCCGTGTTTGTTGCTTCTCACTTCAGCATCCAGCAATAATCAGCTAGCACTGATGGATTCCATTTGTCCTGATGCCGCTTATCCATCTTGACAATGTCCTGCTGAAACCCTTCACCACATTTGTCACTGACTGCTCCAAGATTAGCAGGGAAGAAGTCCAAGTGTGAAAGAAGAAAATGAATCTTTATTGACATGATGCCCTTTGTGGTTTTGTATGCTTGACGCATGTTGTCAACCACCTGGGCATAGTAAGGTGCTCTGTAGATGCTAAGAAAATTCTCAACATGTACCGTTGCCCTAGGACAGCGGTTCTCAAACTGTGGTGCGAATGTTGCCATGTGCGCTGTAATTTCGCTATTTGTATGGAAATTTTAAACTTGTAGTGGTGTATCGGCAGCAAAAAATATAGGAATAAATTTTATTAGGGTTTCAAAAAAACGTTAGGGGGGCGCGATTAAAACTGTTATGAAAATGTCGGTCGCAAATACTTAAAGGTTGAGAAACGCTGCCCTAGGAGAACAACTAACCCAGGGTCGCTGCACGATCAGAATACTGCTAGGGAAACACAGTTTATTATCGAAATCTTTCAGGGTAACGTGACCAACACTCGTCCTTATTTATGACCCACTCACCACATGCCCCAGATCGGCATAAGATAACAAGCATTAAAGTGATGAAAGGAAAACAAAAGACAAAGGTATATTTACATATTAACAAACAAGACAGTTTAAGTAATTCCCCCCAAAAAAACAAGTTCATAACAAGAATCAAAGACAAACTTTTACAGATTACGGTGAGAAATGTTCTCACCTGAGATAACCCGGTTTCCCCAAAATTGGATCACTGTCCTTACAGTTCCTGAGCACGGTGAAATGCTGGAAGCCCCACGGAGTACGCCGTCAGCCGATCTCAATAACAAAACTTTCTGTCCTACCAGTCCCAAAGGTTGAACACTCCAGGGAAGCCACAAAAAAGTTTGTCTTCAGAGACACTTCTCCCTTGTATCCCCCAGTAAAATAAAACCTTCTTCCAACAGGTGACACGCAGGTGGATTCTTGGCACTAACTCGCTGCTTTTCTTTGCTGCACCGCTTGATGTCTCTTGCTCTCCCCTTTCAGTTTTGGTTAAATCATCTTCAGCCCCAACCGTCCCGTCCGTGCTGTGTCTTCCCCTTAAAGGTGTGTTTCCCCATTTTTGGGGAAACCTCAGCAACCCATTCCCTGATGTATATCCTATGGAGACGCAAACTGACTATGGGACAATAATACATGTGGCACCCACTACAAACAACATCCTTGAATTCCTTCCATGCAATTTTCTTCTGGACCATCTAGTAGATCTTTGAACCATTTGCCATTGATGATGTGTCTGATTTGTGGACTAACAGAAATGCCTCCCTTAGTGTTGGCACCCACCCTGTGGACAGACTCATCTCCATCAGTGATCAGCCTGACTATTGTTGTACTGTCTGCAAATTTAATTACGGCATTTGTGTTGTGGGATGGTATTCAGTTATATGTATACAGAGAGTAAAGGAAAGGGCTCAGCACACAGCCTTGGAGAGCATCCTGACTGACTGTGGCCGGTTTGTTAAAAAGTACTGTATCCACAGGCAGAGGTTATGCTGGAGGCCTAGGTCGGATATCTTGGAAAACAGTCTGCAGGGTATGATGGTATTAACAGAACTGTAATCCACAAACAACATCCTCGTTGTTCCATGTAGAGCAGTACAGTGTGGAGGACAGCGGAAATGGCGTTGTCTATTGAACAATTAGATCTATAAAATCTATCACAAGGTAACCTCAAGAATTTCATATTAGGATGTTGTCCAGTACTAGCAGTGGTCATGTACTAAATACAACATGTTAGAGGGTAATAAAATTTAGTATTTGGTATCATATCATTTGAGTAGCACAGTCCTCAGTGGTAACGCTGCTGCTTTGCAGTAAGGGGATTGAGGTTTGTGTCTTGGATACTCCCTGTGTAGGGTTTGCATCTTCTCCCTGTCTTCAAGTGAGTTTTCTCCAGGCCCTTCAGTGAGATCCCTAGCCTCAGAGCCACCACTCCATCCAAAAATGAAGGATCCCAGGAAAATGAAGCTTGCAACCTGTTCCATTGTCTGCCCATCAATCTTGATTTTGACCTTTTCTTGCTTCTCTGCACACACCATTTTATTAGTCTTTTTGGCACTGATTTGTAGACGTACGTGCCTGCTGGCCTCATTACCTCTATTAACTAAGTGTTGTAGATCTTCTTTTGTTGCTGCAATTAAAATGACATCATCTGTATCTTGTAAATTATTTACTACTCTTTGTCCAATTTGCAATCCCTTTCCATAACCTTCCAGTGCACCCCAGACCACAAACTACACACAGAAGAAATGTCCCAAAACAAACTGTATACATAAACGTACCTAGGAGGGTCAGGGAGCAAAAATGACAATATGGGTCAGATGACAGTCCCCAAGCATATCGTTATCGGTGGATAACTTTAAACTTTAGGAAAAAGACAGAATACATGTGTGTGAATGAGAGGGAGGTCAGAGGAGTGGTGAGGATGCAGAGAGTAGAGTTGACGAAGGTGGAGGAGTTTAAATACTTGGGATCAACAGCACAGAGTAATGGGGATTGTGGAAGAGAGGTGAAAAAGAGAGTGCAGGCAGGGTGGAATGGGAGGAGAAGAGTGTCAGGAGTAATTTGTGACAGATGGGCATCAGCAAGAGTGAAAGGGAAGGTCTACAGGACGGCAGTGAGACCAGCTATGTTATATGGGTTGGAGACGGTGGCACTGACCAGAAAGCAGGAGACAGAGCTGGAAGGGTCAGCTCAAGTTGGACAGTTTGAAGACAAAGTCAGAGAGGTGAGATTGTGTTGGTTTGGACATGTGCAGAGGAGAGATGCTGAGTATATTGGGAGAAGGATGTTAAGGATAGAGGTGCCAGGTAAGAAGAAAAGAGGAAGGCCTAAGAGAATGTTTATGGATGTGGTGAGAGAGGACATGCAGGTGATGGGGGTAACAAAACAAGATGCAGAGGACAGAAAGGTATGGAAGAAGATGATCTGCTGTGGCAACCCCTAAAGGGAGCAGCCAAGAAGAAGAAGAAGGTGGGCAACTATAAACTGAGTCTGATTGAGATGATTAGGTTTCCTTGAAATCAATGAGATATTTTAAGGAAATAAATTCCACAAAATTGAAGGAGCCACGTGGACTTAAATGACCGTGGGTGATGTGATGCCGGTTTGCGACTACGGGACACATTAAGAGAGAAATTCTAGTAGGATTGACAATGCTGTGTTCACTGGATGTTCAAACTGTTCTTTATACAGCTTCCAGTTACTCCAAAATGCTGCTGCAAGAATTATTACAATAACAATAAAATATGAACAAATAACTCCAGTTCTTAAATCCTTTCATTGGCTCCCGGTTAAGTTTAGGGTGGATTTTAAAATCCTCCTTTTAACACATAAAACCTTAAATGGTCGAGGCCCTGCTTACTTGTCTGAACTTATCATGACTTACAAACCAGAACGCACATTAAGATCTCAAGATGCCGGTCTGCTGATGATTTCAAGGATTAATAAAATAACAGTGGGAGGTCGAGCTTTTAGTTACAGGACCCCTAAACTGTGGACTGGTCTGCCTGCTACTATAAGAGATGCCCCTTCGGTCTCAGCTTTCAAATCCCGTCTGAAGACTCACTACTTCAGTTTAGCACACCCTGTGACTAGAGCTGCTGATTAACTGTACAGACTGCATCTCTGTAGTTAGTCATTAGCACCAAAAAATAAGTAACATGATAGTTATAATTTGCTACTAACCCTCACCTATTCTGTTATTCTTTTTGGTACTCAAATATAGCACTTGGTGCCACGGCCCACCTGCCAAGTTGTTCTGCCTGCCTAAGGTAAAGTCATCTCTGATGGAGGATCGCAGGAATTGTGGGGTAGAGGGGTCCTTTCATCGGATTGGCTGGCCCAGTGCTGTCTCAGCTGTGGAATGGCCAATAGGGGGAGGCAGCTTGATGGCTGAGGTCTTCAGGACTCTAAACAAATCCAAATTATATGTCTTCTTAGAGAGTCAAGGCTGTGGGGCTGTCAAGAGGCAGGGCCTGTTAAAGCCCATTGCGGTACTTCTTGTGTGATTTTGGGCTACACAAAAAATAAATTGTATTGTATTATAGTATATAAATTACACAAAGGATGGGAAGAAGCAAGTGCAGAACAGATTGGAACCCCACAATCTTTAAAGGCACTGAAAAAAGACGACGAGTGGATTGAAAAAGAAGAACTTAGAGTATGAAATGCTTCGAAGGCTTGACTAATCAAATAAATCAGCCAGTATGTTAATACCTTTAAGCCTGGGAAAGGTGCTATACAAATAAAATGAATTATTATGATCATTATTGTGCCTTTACTGGATCAAGGCTGGAACGTACTGGGACCCCTTCCAATGCACATGGACGGGTTTTGAAAACTAGGAGAGTGTGTGTGCCTTAACACACACACACACACACACACCACTGAGATATGGCAGGAGCTCCGAGGACATGGAGAAGACCCGTAAAGAAGTAATGAAAATTCCACACAGGCAGCGATCATTTTGAAAATCGGACAATTGGTTTTGTAGAACTGTGAGGTAGTAAGTGTTAATCACAGTGCCACAGTGTCAGCCATGATAAAGCGTGCATGCTATAACAACCACTATCAATATCCAAATGTTTCTTTAATTCTGCTACTAATAACCTGATCACGTTGTCCCTTCAAGTCCCCTCTTTGATTCTGCTCGCTGGTATCGCATATGCTCGCAAGCTTGCTGAAAAACTTTTTTTTTCCCCCCTTTACTTTTTAAGACTTTCCCAGCATTCAGTCCCACAGGAGTCATTACTTGCATTTATTGCTCGTTATGTAAAGGTGTTGTCTGTGCACTCCATTTTTTCTCCCCCTACAGCATTTGCTGAATTTTAAACACCTCAGCGGTGTCTCATTAAGCAACCTCAGAAAATGCTGACGTTCTACTGGTAATTAGGCCTTCTTGGGCCATTTCAAGGACAAATCTTGTGGGCTGTTTAAAATTAAAAGCAACAGGCTCGAGGATTTAAGGGGTCTTGACTTGTGACTTGGTCAACTGACCCATAGAGATTAGTGAGGCCACCTCAAGTGTACTCTGCTGCTGTTAACACGGGACAGTTATTGCTATTGGAAATGTTGTTTCTGCCTCCTACAGATTACAAGTGATATATTTTATTTTTTAAAGAAAATGTGATAAAAGATACTTGGATATAGCTCTGGGGAAGCACCTGAATGAGAAGAAATGGGCCAACGTTATTAAAGTGCTTTTAAAAATGGAGGTGGACATTTATTGAGAAAGCCACAATAACAATGGACTTAGTCAGGATTCAAGAGGGGGTCATCCTGCTAGATCCCTCCTCTGCCTTTGACAAACTCATTCACCAGATCCTCCTGCCCCCCTCTCTGACCTTGGCATCACTGGGACTGCCCTCAGGTGGTCTGAGTTCTACTTTTTGTGAAGATCCTACTGTGTGTCCTGGTGAGGAGAGACGTCAAGGGTGCAGCAGGCCAGCAAGGGGCTACCCCAAGTGATATAAGTTCTACTTTTTGTGAAGATCCTATTGTGTGTCCTAGTGAGGAGAGATGTCAAAGGTACCGCAGGCCAGCACAAGGCTACACTAAGGACTGGTGCTGGGCACCTCTTCAGTGGGCCTATCATCCCTTTGCACGGTTTCTCTTAACAGTGATATGCTGATCATACACAGCTGTACCCGTCATTCCCTCCAGAGGACCACTGGGTATCATCTAGAATCTCTGCATGTTTCACTGACATTGCAGCCTGGACGAAGGAGCATCATCTCCAGCTTAAACTGGCATAGACTAACAATTGTTGTTAGCCCAGTTTGTCTGCCTAATAAGCACCTCATCTTCGTTAATTCTGGCTTATTATCGCTAACCCCCACCAAGTCTCTGTGTAACCTTGGGATGGTGCAACCAGCTATTTTTCTCTGACCATGTTGCAAAACTGTTTCTTGGTCTTGCAGATTCACTCTATACAACATTTGAATGCTCAGGCCATATCTGACAGAGTATGCAGCACAACACCTAGGCCAGACTTGGTCTGGTCACTTCTGAACTTGGCATCACTGGGACTGCCCTCAGGTGTTTTGAGTTGTCTTTTTTGTGAAGATCCTACTGTGTGTCCTGGTGAGGAGAGACGTCAAAGGTGCAGCAGGCCAGCACAAGGCTACACGAAGGACTGGTGCTGGGCACCTCTTCAGTGGGCCTATCATCCCTTTGCATGGTTTCTCTTAACAGTGATATGCTGATCATACACAGCTGTACCCGTCATTCCCTCCAGAGGACCACTGGGTATCATCTAGAATTTCTGCATGTTTCACTGACATTGCAGCCTGGATGAAGGAGCATCATCTCCAGCTCAAACTGGCAAAGACGGACCTTCTTGTCAGACCAGCTATTAAGCACCCCATCTCTGTTAATTTCCTTTCATTATTTCTAACACCCACCAGGTCTCTGTGCCAACCTTGGGACGATGCTCGGCAACCAGTGATCTTTCACTGACCATGTTCATGTTGCAAAATGGTATCTTGGTCTTGCAGATACACTCTACACAACATCCAAATGATCAGGCCATATCTGACAGAGTATACAGCACAACTCTTGGGCCAGACTTTGATCTTGTCACTTCTGAACCCCCTTTCTGACCTTGGCATCACTGGGAGTGCCCTCAAGTGGTTTGAGTTTTACCTCTTGTGAAGATCCTACTGTGTTGTCCTGGTGAGGAGAGACACCATGGGTGTACCAGGCCAGCAAAGGGCAACCTAAAGGACTGGTCCCACGGTTTCTCTTATCAGTGCTATACTGATCATATATCCATGGAACCACTGGATATCATCTAGAATCTCTGCATGTTTCACTGAGATTGCAGCCTGGATGAAGGAGCATCATCTCTAGCTCAACCTCGCAATGACTGGCCTTCTTGTTAGCCAAGCTGTTAAGCACCCCATCTCTGTTAATTGTGTTTCATTATCTCTAACACCCACCAGGTCTCTGTGCAACCTTGGGATGATGCTCGGCAACCACTGATCTTTCACTGACCATGTTGAAAAACTGTCTCTTGGTCTTGCAAATTCACTCTACACAACATTCAAATACTCAGGACATATCTGACAGAGCATACAGTGCTACTCCTGGGCCAGACTTTGGTCTTGTCACTTCTGAACTTGGTATCACTGGGAGTGTCTTCAAGTGGTTTGATTTCTACCTCTTTTGAAGATCCTACTGCGTGTCCTGGTGAGGAGAGCTGTCAAGGGTGCAGCAGGCAAGCACAAGGCTACACCAAGGACTGGTGCTGGGCACCTCTTCACTGGGCATATTATCCCCTCCCACGGTTTCTCTTATCAGTGCTATGTTGATCATATGCAGCTGTATCAGCTGTATGCAGCTGAGAACCACTGAATATCATCTACTGTCAAAACTGTCTCTTGGTCTTGTAGATTAACTGTATACAACTTCTGAAAGGTTAGGCCGTATCTGACAGAGTATGCAGTGCAACTCCTGGGCCATACTTTGATGTTGTCGCTTTCGGACTACTGCAACGCTCTACGGGAAGGAGTACTAATCTAACTGAGAGTTTATGGTTGGACCTGACAAAGGCTGTTCACTCATAATCGACATGACACCTGACACAGTTGAGCAGTGTGTGGCAAAGAAGAATGGGGACAAATAATGTAAAGCTGATAAAGAGACCTGTGCGCACAGACTCAGGACTATCATGGCTGCCATCTACTAAATACTGACTTGAAGGAGAGGGAATACTTACTTGATCAATTATATACTGTTTTATATTTGTCATTAATTTAGACCACTCTGCAGAGATCTGCGTTAATCTTCTCATTAAACTGTTGATCAATGATGGATGACAACAGAATGTGAAAACTTCCATGGGGTGAATACTTTTGATAGGCACCGTACAGGTTAGGGCAGCTGGTGAGTCTAAATTGGTGTAAGGGCTTGAGTGACAGTTGGCCCTGCAGTGGTCTTGGTATACCGTCTAGTGTTGGTTCCTGCTTCACAACTAATATTGCAAGAATATTATTACAATTTCTTACTAGCTATGTGTAGTCTTTAGGACAAAAAACATTCCTAAGACGCTCTAGCAGATTTTCTATATTCATGAACTTGAAGAGGTATCAGCTAACTCTTAAGAATTACCCAGCGCAGAGGATGTGGACCCACCTGTGCTTGCTGCCCCCCTGGCTTTCGTAAGAAGACACTGGTAATACAATATCTTAGCCGTATCACTGGCATATGAGTCCTATTAAACTATGTCTCAAGAAAATACCTCCGGATAGACAATGTTTTTAGTGAAAACTTCAAGCCTTGCCCTCCATTGCAGTGGTGTTTCAATTACACGTTTGTTGAGCTGCACCGTTTGCTTCGTTTTTGACGTTGTGTCTCTTCATCTGTGTCATTAGCACAACATCGTTTGCTGCACGCAGATCTTTTGTAGTGAGAAGTGAGGTGCATGCAAGCACTGAAAAAATGTAAAAGAGCGTGCAAGCGCCATCTAGTGGCTGTAATTGAGCATGAACAGAGCAGACTGCTCCATACACACACAGCTCTTTCGCTTATATACAGTATGTCCAATTTGGATGCCTTTTTCCAGGCTGAATTGCAACATTTGGATACATTTCTTCTCTTTTCTTTTCTTTTTCAAGGTGGAGCACATGTGCTTCAGAAAAGGTCATCCACCTGAAGTTATTCATGTTTGAGCCTGGCCATTACTTGGAGGGGAAACCATCTAGAAAAGCTTGGGTAGCTGCTGGAAGAGGTGTTGGTGAGGCCAGCAGGTGACAATTACCCTGTGGTCTGAATGTCCATAATAATTAATAATTTAATAATAATTTGCATTTATATAGTGCTTTTCTCACTACTCAAGGTGTTCAGCAATTGAAGGTTAAGGGCCTTGCTCAAGGGCCCAACAGAGCAGAGTCCCTACTGGCATTTACGGGATTCGAACCGGCAACCTTCTGATTGCCAGTGCAGATCCCAAGCCTCAGAGCCACCACTCTGCCCCAGTCAATGCCCCAGTGCAGTGATGGGGACAATGTGCTGTAAAAATGGCGCCGTCCTTTTGGTGAGAAATAAAACCGAGGTCCTGAGTCTCTGTTGATAAAAGATCCCTTTGTAAAGAGTTGGGTTCAGCCCCAATGTCCTGGATAAACTTGCTCACCATGGCCTAGTCATTCTGGCCCCCTAATCATCCCATGTCTCTAATCTCTCTCACCAATTCACCACCTAACAGCTCATGTGTGGTGAGCATACTGGTGCAATAATTGCTGCCGTCGCATCATCCCAGTGGTTGCTACAGATTAGTGGTGGTTGATGTGGCTTCCCCAGTCACTGAAGTGCTTTGAGTAGTGAGAAAAGAGCTACATAAATGTAAAAAAAATATTTTTATTACTAGCTGTGTAAGCCTGTGCTGTAAAAAGCCTGAGGTCCTAGAAACTATTGAAACTGCCAGAAAAAAAAATTGAAATGTAGAGATGTCAGGTAATTGAAAGGAACTAATCTGGGCGTCTCTATCCTGGAGGTTTTGTTTTGCTAACATGCTCGCTGCGCTTGTGTATTAGCAGCAAAGCGACTTTGTCTTTCTTCGGAGGTTGCGTTTTGTTGACGTGCTCGCCTCGCTTGTGTATTAGTGGTGGGAGGAAAAGTAAAAGGGATACTGTTTTGCCGATGTGCTCGCCTCGCTGCTCTTGTGAAAAGAATGGAGATAAATGCCATCAACTCAGAATGGAAGCGGCAAACTGATTCTGTATATACTCGAATATAAGCCGAGTTTGTCAGCACCCGAAATGTGCTGAAAAACATCACCCTCGGCTTATATTCGTGTCAGGTCCCACTGCCCCAGCCAACCCGCATGTGCTCAGTCTCTCCCTGTGCAGCGAGCGAGAGAGAGAGAGAGAGAGAGAGACACACACACACACACACACACGTGTGAGAGAGAGAGTGAGCGAGAGAGATACCATATTGGTTTTGTTGACCCTCTTCTCCACTTACAGAGCTAGTTTACTGTTTTTCTTTGAAATAAATACTCAAAACATTTAACCTACTGATGGCTCAATTAATGTACGGTAATTGTATTGGTATTTATTTTGATTATTGAAACTTACCAGTAGCTGTTGCATTTCCCACCCTAGGCTTATACTCTAGTCAATAAGTTTTTCCAGTTTTTGTAGGTAAAATTAGGTACCTCGGCTTATATTCGGGTCGGCTTATACTCGAGTATATACGGTAATAAAAAACAAGCAGCCAAAATTTAAACCGGGTGTTACAGACTCAAATCAAATGTATGGTTTTATAATATTATAGTAATAATAATAGCAGCAGCTCAATACTCGGAGCGCCGAGACTCGAACCTGCTACCTTTTGGTTATAAGACAGCAGTTCTAAGACTAAAGTCTTCACACATTATACACTTCACGCCATTATTAGTATAACATGGAAAAAGTTTCTGTTTTAGTTATGTGTTCAGCATTTCTTGCCTCGCATTTTGTGTCATCCTACATTTATGCAGATCTTTGTAGACACGGAACACACATGAAATGCATGTTTTCCAAATAACGATATGCTGTATTATTTACCCTGTATAACTCTAAGTACCTCACACCATGATAAAAGAGACTTGAGCAGGGAAAAGTTTGCGACTGACTTGAGCTCCGTTGGAGGGGATAATGGGATAGCAAGCTGCTTGTGCTAATCGACAGATTTGCAGGGGGGTGCGAAGGAATTTAAAGTGGCTGGGATTACGAGATTTTTCGTAAGCTTCAGGGATTCTAGTGTTAAGCATTTCTAGCTGAGGCAGAAATTCTATTCCTTATGGCACCGTAGTCTTTACAGCACCCCCAGTACCCAACAGGGCTGAGGTAAACACCACCAAGTCCCTTGATGTCCTGTGGGAATCTGGGGCACTGCTATAACCCAGTGTTCTGGGGGAGACAGCACCCTAAAGAAGCTGCCCTCCCCCATCCTTCCGTCTCTTGGGCATCCCAGTCATGTCGGTTTGCCAGCCATCCCTTACATTTTGTACATAAAAGCTCTCAAAGGATTTTGATATAGACATTGAGAAATTCTTCTCAAATTACTCTTTGGTGCATTGATCAGTCACAAGGGCTGCACACTATCATTTATAAGAGGACTGTCAGTGGGTGCCAGTTTATTGTTCAAGCTCTCCAATGAAGAAGGCACTTCTTTCCCAGCCTGTTAAAGTGCGTGTGCCACATACGCATAATGATGGTAGCAGGGACATGTGGTCAGGGGAGGCAGGTTCACCTGTCATCATGAAAAGTAAAACAGACTAATAATGATAACAAAATAAATTTGTCCACTGGTCTGTTTTCTGTACGATTCCAATAATTTTGTTCATTTTTATAGTCACAATCACTGAATTGGCTCATTTACTGTTCAAATACAGCAGAGAATCATGAGGTGTGGCAGCGACGAGCTTCACCTCCCCTCAGACTGCGCTCTCCCTCACACGCTGGGTTGATGCCTGTAAATGGCTCGTGCCTGTTACTCTCTCTCTCTGTATGTCGCCAATATAATGTTTGCAAACGCGTTTATTATACACCCTGACTTTCCACAGTCTGGCTACTATCTTTAATGAATGTGTGTGACATATTTAGTCTTGCTGATCGGACATAAAACTGCTGTGAAAAGGCACAAGGCAAGGCTGACAGTACTGTGCTGCCCTGAAGGGGGCGCATGTGAGCTCAACAGGTGCTTGTTGCTGCTGTTGTTCTATGCAGAGGCTGATAAGTCAGCGATATCAGAAAGTCAAGAGCACTGCAGCGGCCTGTTTATTTTAATTTTTTGTTCCAATTGACTGCCAAAATGGAAGATTAAAACTTTTAAAACTAAATGAAAATAAAGAGGACTGATACAAGAAAGAGATTTTCATGGAGAAGGATAGGCGTATGGCGTTCATTTATAAATAAAGGTAAGACAATAAACAGTTTTCAGTTTTATAAAAATGGAAAAGAAAAAAAATCAATATTTGAAAACTAAATTTTGACCTTAAATAAAATATTCTGGGTGGCACGGTGGTGCAGTGGTAGTGCTGCTGCCTCGCAGTTAGGAGACCTGGGTTTGCTTCCCGGGTCCTCCCTGCATGGAGTTTGCATGTTCTCCCCGTGTCTGCGTGGGTTTCCCCCCACAGTCCAAAGACATGCAGGTTAGGTGCACTGGCAATCCTAAATTGTCCCTAGTGTGTGCTTGGTGTGTGGGTATGTGTATGTGTGTCCTGCGGTGGGTTGGCACCCTGCCCGGGATTGATTCCTGCCTTGCGCCCTGTGTTGGCTGGGATTGGCTCCAGCTGACCCCCGTGACCCTGTGTTCGGATTCAGCAGGTTGGAAAATGGATGGATGGATGGATAAAATATTCTTTTGTTTTTCTTGTTATCCTGTTGTTGAACAGTCTGTATTAAAGTTGATTAAAGCATCAGAATAAAAAGCTTTTAAAAACAACTAAATATTTCAATTAAGGACAAAACTGAAATCTGTTTTTTTTGCACACCTCTCTGTACTTTCATTTGTATTGAATGAGTATGAATTGTGAAGTTGCAATGGCAAATTTAGAACTCATGGAGGGTGCCGAGCGAATGCGCTCTCTCTCGCCACTATAAATGTAACGTTCTTTCTTAGCCAAATATACGCCTTGTATACGCGTGTGTGTAAAGAATGCTGATAAGATGTGAAACATAACTAGCAGTCAATTGAATAGTGAATAAGCGACTCTTTGGGGTTCATATATTTGTAAATCTGACTCTGATGGAGTCTCCAGCCACGAACCTCACCGCATGTCACTGGATGGTAGAGAGGCATTGATACACGTGTCAAAAACTGTTTCCAAAAGAACAACGCTGCGCATCTACCACATAATTAAGATACATACTGTTATTTATAAGAGGAGTGTCAGTGGGTGCCACTTAATAGTTTCAGGCATTTTAGTAAAATAGACACTTTTCTGCAAGACTTCCACCGTCTCTTTTAAAAACGCTTGTGCTAAATTTATACTCACATACAGTACATACGAAAGGCTGAGAGATGTGGACGTGCCTGTCGAGTACTGGTTTCCACCAGCTTTGTGTCTCTGTCACATAATAAGGAGCACACAGCATCATTTACAAGAGGACTAACAGTGGCTGCCAGCCAGTATTTCAAGCACTTTAAGTGAAGCGGGCTCTTCTGTCCCGGCACTTCCAGTGCTTCTGTTTAACAGGCTTGTCCCACACATACACTTGTATGCATAACAATGGTCAAGAGACGTTCAAATTCAAACAGATGCAAATAACACTTTAGTGCGTCTACCACATAATAAAACACATAAGCTTACTTATAACAGGAGTGTCTGCGGGTGCCTGCCAGTCATTCAAACACTTCAGTGAAGCTGACACTTCTGTACTGGCATTTCCACCGCCTCCTTTTAATGAGCTTATGGCCCACAGACACTTGTACAATGTATATTTTAGAATGGGGTAAACATTAACATTATTCAAAGATATTGTCTGTCTGTATACCTGCATTGTTATCACTCCATCCATCCATCCATTGTCTCCCGCTTATCCGAGGTCGGGTCGTGGGGGCAGCAGCTTGAGCAGAGATGCCCAGACTTCCCTCTCCCCGGCCACTTCTTCTAGCTCTTCCGGGAGAATCCCAAGGCGTTCCCAGGCCAGTCGAGAGACATAGTCCCTCCAACGTGTCCTGGGTCTTCCCCGGGGCCTCCTCCCGGTTAGACGTGCCCGGAACACCACACCAGGGAGGCGTCCAGGAGGCATCCTGATCAGATGCCCGAGCCACCTCATCTGACTCCTCTCGATGCGGAGGAGCAGCGGCTCTACTCTGAACCCCTCCCGGATGACTGAGCTTCTCACCCTATCTTTAAGGGAAAGCCCAGACACCCTGCGGAGGAAACTCATTTCAGCCGCTTGTATTCGCGATCTCGTTCTTTCGGTCACTACCCATAGCTCATGACCATAGGTGAGGGTAGGAACATAGATCGACTGGTAAATTGAGAGGTTCGCCTTGCGGCTCAGCTCCTTTTTCACCACGACAGACCGATGCAACGCCCGCATTACTGCAGATGCCGCACCGATCCGCCTGTCGATCTCACGCTCCATTCTTCCCTCACTCGTGAACAAGACCCCGAGATACTTGAACTCCTCCACTTGGGGCAGGATCTCACTACCAACCCTGAGAGGGCACTCCACCCTTTTCCGGCTGAGGACCATGGTCTCGGATTTGGAGGTGCTGATTCTCATCCCAGCCACTTCACACTCGGCTGCGAACCGATCCAGAGAGAGCTGAAGATCACGGCCTGATGAAGCAAACAGGACAACATCATCTGCAAAAAGCAGTGACCCAATCCTGAGCCCACCAAACCGGACCCCCTCAACGCCCTGGCTGTGCCTAGAAATTCTGTCCATAAAAGTTATGAACAGAATCGGTGACAAAGGGCAGCCCTGGCGGAGTCCAACTCTCACTGGAAACGGGTTCGACTTACTGCCAGCAATGCGGACCAAGCTCTGGCACCGATCGTACAGGGACCGAACAGCCCTTATCAGGGGGGCCGGTACCCCATACTCTCGGAGTACCCCCCACAGGATTCCCTGAGGGTCACGGTCGAATGCCTTTTCCAAGTCCACAAAACACATGTAGACTGGTTGGGCAAACTCCCATGCACCCTCCAGGACCCTGCTAAGGGTATAGAGCTGGTCCACTGTTCCGCGACCAGGACGAAAACCACACTGTTCCTCCTGAATCTGAATCTCGACTATCCAACGGACCCTCCTCTCCAGGACCCCTGAATAGACTTTTCCAGGGAGGCTGAGGAGTGTGATCCCTCTGTAGTTGGAACACACCCTCCGATCCCCCTTCTTAAAGAGGGGGACTAACACCCCGGTCTGCCAATCCAGAGGCACTGTCCCTGATGTCCATGCGATGTTGCAGAGGCGTGTCAACCAAGACAGTCCTACAACATCCAGAGCCTTGAGGAACTCCGGGCGTATCTCATCCACCCCCGGGGCCCTGCCACCAAGGAGTTTTTTGACCACCTCGGTGACCTCAGTCCCAGAGATGGGGGAGCCCACCTCTGAGTCCCCAGGCTCTGCTTCCTCATTGGAAGGCATGTTAATGGGATTGAGGAGGTCTTTGAAGTACTCCCCCCCACCGACCCACAACGTCCCGAGTCGAGGTTAGCAGCGCACCATCCCCACCATATACAGTGTTGACACTGCACTGCTTCCCCTTCCTGAGACGCCGGATGGTGGACCAGAATCTCCTCGAAGCCGTCCGAAAGTCGTTCTCCATGGCCTCCCCAAACTCCTCCCATGCCCGAGTTTTTGCCTCAGCAACCACCAAAGCCGCATTCCGCTTGGCCTGCCGGTACCTATCAGCTGCCTCCAGGGTCCCACAGGACAAAAGGGTCCTGTAGGACTCCTTCTTCAGCTTGACGGCATCCTTCACCGCCAGTTTCCACCAACGGGTTCGGGGATTGCCGCCACAACAGGCACCGACCACCTTACGGCCACAGCTCCGGTCAGCTGCCTCAACAATAGAGGCACGGAACATGGCCCATTCGGACTCAATGTCCCCCACCCTCCCTCGGGATGTGGTCGAAGTTCTGCTGGAGGTGGGAGTTGAAGCTACTTCTGACAGGGGGCTCTGCCAGACGTTCCCAGCAGACCCTCACAACACGTTTGGGCCTACCACGCCTGACCGGCATCCTCCCCCACCATCGAAGCCAACTCACCACCAGGTGGTGATCAGTTGACAGCTCCGCCCCTCTCTTCACCCGAGTGTCCAAGACATGTGGCCGCAAGTCCGACGACACGACCACAAAGTCGATCATCGAACTGAGGCCTAGGGTGTCCTGGTGCCAAGTGCACATATGAACACCCCTATGCTTGAACATGGTGTTCGTTATGGACAATCCGTGACGAGCACAGAAGTCCAATAACAAAACACAGCTTGGGTTCAGATCGGGGGGGCCATTCCTCCCAATCACGCCCTTCCAGGTCTCACTGTCATTGCCCACGTGAGCATTGAAGTCTCCCAGCAGAACGAGGGAGTCCCCAGATGGTATGCCCTCTAGCACACCCTCCAGGGACTCCAAAAAGGGTGGGTACTCTGAACTGCTGTTCGGTGCATATGCACAAACAACAGTTAGGACCTGTCCCCCCCACCTGAAGGCGAAGGGAGGCTACCCTCTCGTCCACCGGGGTAAACCCCAATGTACAGGCTCCAAGTCGGGGGGCAATAAGTATACCCACACCCGCTCGGCGCCTCTCACCGGGGGCAACTCCAGAGTGGTACAGAGTCCAGCCCCTCTCAAGGAGATTGGTTCCAGAGTCCAAGCTGTGCGTCGAGGTGAGTCCGACTATATCTAGCCGGAACCTCTCAACTTCGCACACTAGCTCAGGCTCCTTCCCCTTCAGAGAGGTGACATTCCACGTCCCAAGAGCCAGCTTCTGTAGCCGAGGATCGGACCACCAAGGTCCCCGCCTTCGGCCACCACCCAACTCACACTGCACCCGACCTCCTTGGCCCCTCCCATAGGTGGTGAGCCCATGGGAAGGGGGACCCACGTTGCCTCTTCGGGCTGTGCCCGGCCGAGCCCCATGGGTTATCACTCTTTAATTTAATATTGTTTTTATCAGTAGGCTGCCGTTAGAGTATGTGAATTTCCCCTTGGGATTAATAAAGTATCTATCTATCTATCTATCTATCTATCTATCTATCTATCTATCTATCTATCTATCTATCTATCTATCTATCTATCTATCTATCTATCTATCTATCTATCTATCTATCTATCTATCTATCTATCTATCTATCTATCTATCGATCGATCAGAGTGAACGGGCCTTAATGTTTTCAGCCACCACGTTCCCGAGCGTCAACCAGGCCTGCAACGAGGGGGGTTTGTGTTAATATCATTTTTATTTTGGTGGCCGCTGGCTTGTGTGTGTCTGTGGGCCCCTAAAGTTGTTAAGTTAAAGTGAGGTTTTAATAATTAAGTTTGCTCATATTATAGATTTGGTTATTGTGTTTTCTTTAACAGTGGGATGTTTTAAGTGCTGGTAAAAGCAAAGAGTTAAAAGTACATTTATAAGGTTTAAGTACACTGCCTGAACCTGTAGGTATTTGTTGTGAAGGGTAAATATACTGTAATTTGTGAGAGTTTTCTGATTTCTGTAATCTATAATTTGTGGGAATTTTGATTGGACTTAACTATTTACATTTACATTTACATCATTTAGCAGACGCTCTTATCCAGAGCGACTTACAACAGTGTTTTGTTAGTTTTTTTCGCATACCCCTTGGGGTCAGAGCGCAGGGTCAGACATTTTACAATGCCTCCTGGAGCAATTACAGGTTAAGGGCCTTGCTCAAGGGCCCAGCAGAGTAGGATCTCTTTTGGCACTGACGGGGATTCGAACCGGCAACCTTCGGGATACCAGCACAGATCCTTAGCCTCAGAGCCACCACTCCGCCCCCATCCATCCATTATCCAACCCGCTATATCCTAACTACAGGGTCACGGGGGTCTGCTGGAGCCAAGACTTAACTATAAATATTTAAAATTTTTTTTTTAGATATTTTTCCAATTAAGTCAATAAATTTTGTTACTTTTTGTGAACATATTTGTATTGTGAATTGTGTTACAAGTTACTAATTGTGAACCAGATGGCAGCTTATTACTGGGGAGTAGGTATTAGTTAAGGGATTCTAATTTATCCTCTAAAAATACGTATTTAAAATTAGAGGGGTTTTCAAAAATCAGCTCAGGAAAATAGAGTTTACGAACTTAGGGCGCTATCCTATGGCTAAAGAAAGCGCTACATATATTTAAAAAAAACACCAGAACATTACCACAGGCTTCATTTTCGTTTTCAGATTCCCGGCAGCTGACGATGACGTTTAACACTTTTTTGTGCAGTTTAATGACATCGGAGCGTTTTGTTAAAGGAGAGCTCCCGAAGCGGGCTTGAAGTTTCAAACGGAGGTTTTTAACAAATCAGGTTTTTTTTTTCCTTAAGTGGGTTACTCACCTTACCCTGGTGTTGAGTGTACAAATGCACTGACTGATGATAGGCCCTAAGCTTAGGGTTATGACTACACAGTTCATTGAACAACCGCAGCGGCCGGATAGTGCGACTGGACCAGGTGCTCCATGGAGTGAAGGAAGAAAGTGTGGCATGATTAATGCTAGCGGGACTGACACTGTTAGCAATGCTTCAGGTAGGTCTCAGTCACCGGGGAGGCCCAATAACAATACAAGTTCCCCCTTCCCTGAACCCCTACCGCAGTGTTTTTACAACCAGTGTGCCTCAGCACAGTGGTGCATCGTGAGAGCTTCCCAGGTGCGCCTCGGAAATAATAAAGTAGAGCATCTGGGGGGTCGAGACCTGTCTGAGGAGAAGCTGGCATAAGAGCAGTTCCGCGATCGCTACATTGAGGACACAGCACTTAGAGCACTTTGGGCATCTCCTGGCTGCCACAGTCCATCTGACTGGCTCACCAATCTCACTTGGCTGGTAGATTGTGGTCATATGAGTCAGCTCTGGAGCAGAGAGGGTCATGCAGAGGGACGAAGCAACTGGGAGATGCCACCAAAGTGCTCACTAAGTGCTGTGTCTGTGATCGTTGATCTAGGAGCTGCTTTTTTTAAAGGCTTCTCTGGTAGACCTGCACACTTGCATGGTTGAGCACGTGGTACAAGATACAATGTGTTTGTGGTTAGTAGAATTGTGGTGTGCCTTGGGATGATTTTAGTTCTAAAATGTGTGCCACCATAGAACAAATGTTGGAAAATACTGCCTTACTGAATTACATGAGTGAAGATGAACACATGGATAGATGGATTTCTCAGATGCACACTGAACAGGGTAATTCAATGCACCATTACTAACATGATTGCTCCACAGCATTGACCTCACAGGGGGGTCCCGGCTGCATTCTGTCATAAGTAGACTTTAGGAAATGCCAGCCAGCAAGTGATGGAACTGGAGGGACGGAGCAGACCATCATGATTTAACAGAATGGAAGGCAAAGTTCCCCCAGGTCCCCCAAAGTAATTTAAACAATTGATCTGAAATGACTGCTCCCAGTGTTTGCCACAGTTAAGGGGCTGGTTAATGTATCAATAGACAGACTACCAAGAAGGTAATAGGAAATCCCCTCATCATCTCCACTGGCCATGATGTTAATCTGTGGTTACAAACCATGGAAATGTTATATTAATCTATAATAATGTCTTCATTTCAGTGTCCCAGGAAACACAATTTCAAACATATTCAGACATAAGCAAGGAGTCAATATGGCATTTCATTTTGGAGTCTTCTGGAATAAATTTCATTTGTCCTATTAGTGCTGCACAGTTGTGAGCCCTCGAGGGATTATAATAAAGATGACATGTTATGCGTGGAGCCAAGATGACACCTCGGAAATTAGAAAAGGTAGAAGTGTGGCTTAGTGGCTTAGGATCTCGACTGTCGCCCTCAAGGCTGTCAGTGCAATTCATATAATGGGCCAGAATTCCAGTTCTACAAATTGGAGCAATAAACATCAGTGCTTGTCATTCACCATAACTGTTAAATTAACAGTAATATTTGCAGGCTATGAGTTACAAGCAGCACAGCTGCAATAAGGTCGAGACTCCACTTCATAAGCAAGCAACAGATAGATAGATAGATAGATAGATAGATAGATAGATAGATAGATAGATAGATAGATAGATAGATAGATAGATAGATAGATAGATAGATAGATAGATAGATAGATAGATAGATAGATAGATAGATAGATAGATAGATAGATAGATAGCACTTTATTTGTTCCCATGGGGAATTATGGCCTTTTGCAGAATCTCTTTCAATACATAAATAGGTAGATAAGTAAGTAAATACAGTAAATATGCACACACACTTTGGTCTGAACACACACCAGAATTACTATAAAGGAAGAAAAATTCAAATGAAAGAATTCTGACTTGGCTGGCAAAGTCCCAGTGAGGCACTATGCAGATGTATTGCTGTTGGTATAAAGGACCCCCAGTAATGTTTTCTGACACACTTCTGCTAAATGATTCATTGGTTGAATAATTCAGTCACACTGGCCATCACAGAGTTGTAGGAGATGTGAAGGATGTCATTTCCCAAATTAAAGGAACACAGTCTCCTATGGAAAAAAGAGCCCGCTCTGCCCTTTCTTCTATAGCTCCTCTGTGTTATGAGACCAGTCCAACCTGTCATTGATGTAGACCCTTGAGTACTTGTAGTGGACCACCTCTACATCTGCTGCATGAATAGTCACTGGATGTAGAGGCTCTGTCGAAAGTCATAAGCAGTTTTTTGGTTTTTCTGATGTTGATTTGCAGACAATTCTCCCAGTTCTCCCCCTGACTCCTGTCCTCTGTCTCATCCACCTTACCAGTAGACCCCAGAAGTGCAGAATCATCTGAGAATTTCTGCAGGTGACCTGACCTGCTGTTATATTTGTAGTCTGAGGTGTCACAGAGTGAAGAGTAAAGGTGACAGGCCTGTTCCTTGAGCTGCTCCAGTGTTGCTCACACAGTCTCCGAGTCTCATAGATAATAATAATTTAATTCATTACATTTATATATTGCTTTTCTCAGTACTCAAAGTGCTATCCACACAGGGAGGAACCGGGAAGCGAACCCACAATCTGGTGGTCTGCCTGACAGATATTCCATTATCCAGGACACCACAGGTTCATCCACCTGCATATCTCCGAGTTTACCCCTTAACTGGGGTGGCTGGATGGTACTGAAGGCACTGAAGAAATCAAAAAACAGAATCCTCACAGTGCTGCCAGCTATGACACCATTTGGTGAGACTTTAACATTCTCAGAGCAAATCCAGTTCATTGCCACTGAGGGTACAAAGCAGAATCCCAGCTTGGGAAGGGTCCCCACCACAAATAGCCAATTAACTTAAAATGCCTGTCTTAGGGGATGTAGTAGGAATCCCACACAGTCACAGGGAGAACACGCAAAGTCCACATAGGCAAAGACTGGGTGCTGGGGTACAGCCAGACTTTAATTTCACTTAGTCTTTTTGCTGTCTTTTAAATATAAATTTGTTATTGAATATTGTGAAAGCCTTGGGCGCATAATGCCACTCTAACTGCAAAACAGACTGGCACAGAGACACACACAAGTGCATACAACACAAAATGTATCTCTTTTTGTTGCCTTCCCAGGACAGAGTGAACAAATCACCACAATAATGCAGCTCAGTCCTTCTCTTTTCTCTCTTTCTTTCTCATTCTTTCTCTCTTCTGCCACCTTGACTACTCTACCACATGCTTTGTCCACCTTCTACCCGACTCTGGCTCCACGAATGGAGTGAGGCGGCCTCCTTTATAGTGCATGTGGAAATGCTCCAGGTGCTCTGTGATTCTCTTCCAGCAGCACTCCCGGGAGAGGCGGAAGTTCTGTAGTCCAGGGTTCTGGAATTGTCCAGGCGCCTCCTGGAGGTGGCCACGGGCCCCAGAAGGGTTGAGCTTCCAAGCTACCAGCCCGTGGCCCCGATGCAATCCAGGGGAGTTGCTATGGGGGAGGTATTGCCATGAACATGTCCTCTCCCCATGTCCTTTCATCACATAGGGGTCCCGGCCGGGTAAGGGGCCCAGCCGTCCGTCACAATATATAGTGGTTTATTTCGTTTTAAGACTGTTATTCAGTATTAAATACAGTAAATTATCGCTATTAGCAGATTACGTTCCCAGAGATTTGCTAACCCATTTCTTGCTAACTCATCTCTCTATTATATAAAAAAATCCTTCGACACGACGAGACTTTTTGGAAGAGAGATTTTTTTAAGTCACGAGAGACGAGAACCACGTCCACGGTCCACTCACCTCTCATTCGTGTGAATGCTATTGTCAGACACCATTCCTGTGCTCTCAGCTCTTATAAATTTTTACATTTTCAATCTATTCATTTCCTTCGATGTAGTCCTTTTCTGGACAATAATTTTATATGTTCTACATGAAATGTCAACGACTAAGAGAAGAAGAAAGGGCAGCGTGTCAAAAAGAGACCCAAAAGCTTTGGAGAGAAAAGAATTCAAAAAAGAACAATGAAAATCTAAGTGCAAATTTGGAAAATAAGGAAAGTTATAATCAGCCCGGACCAAGTGGAATTGAAAACAGATCTAAGTGGGGGCGGAAATAACAGACAAAGAGTAGAAGACAAATTAGAACGTCGTAAAGATGTTCAAAAACGTTGGCGCGATACACACGCAGAGCAGGTTAGAGATTATGAAAGTCTTAAAATTCAAATGTCTCAAAAATCTGACAGTAAAGATCGAATTAGTACTAACAAACAGAGAGGCGTATCCGTGAGAAATAAAAGATTTGTTATTTGGTGAAAGTGAAATCCACAAACACTACAGGCAAAATATCTGAATCTACAATAATATGTTCGCGTTTACATCATTCAATGCTCAAAATGTAGATTTACACAATAATGGGCCATACGCTATGAGAATCTGTGGTCCTGCAACAATTAAAGCTACTACAAGTTTAATTTCAAAGAAACCACAATTCGGTCAGGTTTATATTTATGATCACGGAGAAGCGATGTAACAAAAAATCGAAAGAGTTAAACGATTGGACATATCAGAAATTCTAAAGCCAATAATGGACACAAATCCATATGTCCAAAAGTATCGCACTTTACACAAAATTTATCTGAAAAACACGGACAAAGAAGCTTTCTTTGATTTCTATATGAATCCGAAAGATCATGCTCACATATATAATAAACCAACATGTGACAAATTGTCAGTGATAATAGTTTTAAAAGACGGAGATATCAAAGACAAAGCTGATATTCGTGTTTATCCAAAAACAAAGCACGATTCGTCGCAAACTGCAGATCAGGGAAATGACTAGCACGTAGTGCCCACACGGGGGTTGGTGAGCAAAGCAAGCAGGGGGCACAGCCCCTTATTAAACAAAGTAACATTCTTCACAAGTTCACCTACAAATTAGTTTATTATGTCATTTGTGCCTTGACAGCAGTTACACCAACTTGTATATTTAGTGTATTTTCTTCTTTTCACCTCTGACGGCTGCTACCGATGGCAAACAGATCCCCAGTATAGGTTTATTGAAACACCAGCATACTCAGGCTGCATGTGCAGGTCTCGTTGCCACGAGTGGCTCGTTCGTGTGGAGTGGGCGATCCTGCATGTGCATATGTCCATATGCTCCATCAAACCATTTCTGCTTTAAGAAGTCTTCCCAGGTACTTCAGCGCAACTGGAACAGAACCAGTGCATCAGCATCTCACTCTCCCTAATGCTTTAAGTCATATCAGTTAATCTAACTGGTCATCCTAATCGTAAAAGTATAAAACGTGAGCAAGGAAAACAAAAGGATAGATATGAATGAAGTACCCTGTGGCACGTATGTCGCTATGCACAGAGCAAATAAACACTTGAGTTTCTTGACACATGTCTGCTGAATAATTCGTTGGATGAAAGCCCTCAGTGCTAGTGTGTCATAGAAAGGGATGTGCTGCATTGTTCTTTTTACTCCACTACTACCTCCAGCAGGTCCAGAGGGTGTCCCATAACTGAGCTTACCAACCCAGCAAATCACAGACTGGCTATCACGGTGCTGAAAACATGTAAAGGATGACACTGCCTACAATAAAGGTAAGTAGCTTCCAAAATAAAAAGCCTGCTCTTACATTTTCTGGTTATCATCTCCCAAGTTTCTATCCTCTGGCGCTCACAGGACTGATGCTCATGTCTGCCAATGCACCAGTGCTGAAATACCCTAAAGACGTATTGACTTGGCAAGCAGCTAATGCCCAGACCTGCAAAAAAAGTACTAAAAGAATGGCGAATGTAAAAGAGGCAAAGGATTCATTCATACATTAGTAATGACGGCAGATGAACTTGGAAAAAGACTCCATGACCTCCATGTGATAGGAACCCATTAAGTAATAAACTCAGAAATCCAACTAAGAGGAATAAGGGGGCCAAATATGAAGCCACTATGATAAATATGGCAAGGGTGTTAAAGAAATGCACAGAAGAAAAGAAACACATCAATAATCACATAATCCTTCAGTTATGACCAAAGCCAGACACTAAACAGCCACTCCAGTAAGTCTGCCTTAAATCCCCCGGTGTAGGAGCCACTGATGTTGGATTAGCGCCCCCCCTAATGCCGTACAGCAAAGATCCAGAACAGGAGATTTGAGAAAAATCTATGGGCACAGAAGCCTTAAATCCAGGGGCACGGCCAAGACGTCACAACTGAGCGGATTCAAGATTGTTCAAAGGGAAGCTCAGCTGTTCACGCGTAGCCTTGGATGAAAAAGGTTAATACCTGAAAGTCTTTGAACAAAATTCAAAAGAAGTTTAATGACTTATCTCATGGTGGCTGGAGTCAGTGGTCAGAAAGGCGGTCTTGAAGCTCAAGTGCAGGAAGCTTTTACCGGACAACTTAGTTACAGTGGATTCAGGATCTTCAGATGCCTTCACTTTGAGCATGATCGATTGCATTGTAGATTTAATTTTAAATGGATAAATTTGCCATTTTTGCCCATCAATTGACACTTATTAACCCAAAATGACAAAGTGAAATTACGTTTTCAGAAAGGCTGGCAAGTTTATTATAAAATCAATAACTAAAATATCACCTTCATCTAAGCACTCAGACCTTTAATTCGGTACTTTATAGAAGCCTCTTCGGCAGCAATTCCAGCTTTGAGTCTTGTTGAGTAAGTCCCTACAAGCTTTGCACAACTGGATCTGGGCAGTTTTCCTCATTTTTCCAGGCAGATCCTCTCATGTTCTGTTAGATTTGATGGGAAGTGTCTGTAAACTGCCATCTGCAGGCCTCTCCACAGATGTTCTATCAGGTGTAAGCCTGAGCTTTGGCTGGGCCACTCAAGAACTCTCAGAGACTCGTCTCACCACAGGATACAAAAAAGTCACCAAAAAAGTTCAAGCAACCTCTACTTTATAGGCAAGGTGGACAAAATAACAGAAACATCACCTGCAATGGGATTTGAAGTTGACAGCAGATAAAAGCCCAAATACAAGAGGTGAGTCCCATTAGGTCACCTGTCAATCATCAATATGCGTCAGCGAGAATGGAGACCTGACAATCCGCATTTAGACATGGGAGTCTTCAAAGCAGCCGGAGGTGACAGACAGAGTTTTAAAGGGTACAAATAGTCATCACCCGAACTGCAGGTCACAAAATCAGCAAAAATGATGTCACACAAAGAGAAACATCCATCCATCCATCCATTATCCAACCCGCTATATCCTAACTACAGGGTCACAGGGGTCTGCTGGAGCCAATCCCAGCCAATGCAGGGCGCAAGGCAGGAAACAAACCCCGGGCAGGGCGCCAGCCCACCACAGAAAGAGAAACAGTTTCAAAAATTAGGATGGCACATGTCAAAGACAGAAAAAGTGCATCAGAGGTCACATTGTGAGGCTCAGTAACAAAGAGAGATGGACAGTTCACAGGTTAGTGAAGATACATAGCCATGCAATACAAGAAAAGAGGAGGTGATGTGGGGCAAAACACAACTGGTGGAGAGCTAGTACACCAAGAGCTTCTGAGATATCCACTAGAGCAGGGGTCCCCAACCACCGGTCCGCGACCCACTACCGGGCCGCAGCCGTCTGACAGCCGGGCCGCGAGAGAACTGCCGGCAACGGAGACTCACTCAGACTTTTCAGAACGCTTGGCGGGCGAGGCTTTGCAGTGGCACAGAGAGAGGAGAGAGACCGAGGTGAGAGAATATTACAACAAAGTATTGTTACGGTCCCGACAGTTTCCCCATATGACACGAGTCTATAGAAATCGCGTTACTACGAAGTACATTCAACAGATGCTTTCATTACAACGAAGTGACCTTGAAATACCTGAATGAATCATCCACAGAGCAGTTAGATCTGTGGTCGCAGCTCAGATGTGCACGTTTGTACAACGATCCCCAAACAGAAACATTGTAAAAAAAATTCTTTCTTTGAACTTTCCTCGTACTGTTTTTTTTTTTGCTGTTTTTGTTTTCTGTGGTTTTCAGTGATACCTTTCGCTTATTGCTTGTCAACATTTGAAAAACATCCATCGGAATTTAACTCATTGTCACCCTCCTATAGAAACGGCAGACACGAAATAAACGATAACAGTGTTAATGTTTGTGATGTGCAATCTGTAGGAATGGCAAAAAAAGAAGAAAAATCTTGGGTTGAAAACGTATGCGAACTGCTTAATAACTTAATAATAATAGAAATGTTATGTAAATTGTGTATAAAACTGCCCCCCCGACCGGTCCGTGGAAAAATTTGCATCTAATAAAGTGGTCCTTGCTGTCAAAAAGGTTGGGGACCACTGCACTAGAGGGTTATAGGGTTATCAATGCCTGATCTATTTCTTTATTAATTATTCTATCTATCTCTCTATAAAAATATAAATAAAATACCTGGCAAATAATGCAAAGACTACACGACACGTGTTTTGCCCTAATTGGGCCTCATCAGGTGTATGCACTTTTGCTTCCACTTGCACGAATCGAACTTCGGATGTCAGCACCTGAGGCAAAGCCTCAGACATTGTGCCATGGCAGCTGGTTCACTTATTTGACAGGGTATAGATCAGAGTATTGCATGCATAGGAAATATGCGCATATGTTATGGCTAAACACGATTTTAAGAATAAACCAGTTTAGACTAGGCCAAACCAGTTTGTCAAAAGTGCGATAGAATGTAACAGTTGGGCCTTAGTCTAAACTAGATTATCCTGAAATCAATTTTGAGCTCCCAGGACAAACTGATTTGTCGTAGTCTAAAGTCTGTCTGTCTGTCTATCTATCTATCTGATAGTGCCTGTCATATCGATCGATCTGTCTGTCTGTCCGTCATATCTATCTATTGTGAGACCCGGGTCCAAACACCACCAGACTAACACCAGCACTTTATCAAACACACATTTATTAAATAAGTTTCGCACAGCACACAGTGCCCCCAGCACCAATCACCCTCCACATGCCTTTACTCTTAATGTCCGTGGGCCGCCTTTCCTCTCCTCACGGGAGCTTCGTCCTGCTCCCACTCCCGACTCTAGCTCCCTGATTGGAGTGAGGTGGCCCCTTTTATTTCCACCCGGATGTGCTCCAGGTGCCTGATGACACTCTTCTGGCAGCACTTCCTGGTGTGGCGGAAGTGCTGCCCTTGCACCCGGAAGCACTCCGGGCATTCCTGGAAGGTCCTTCCTTCACCTTCCCAGGTGTGGTGGAAGTGTCAATCTCCCGGGCTCCATGACGCTCGGGGTGCCCTCTGGCGGTGGCTATGGGCCCCAGTGGGCTGGAGGCTCTTTGCTCCTTCCCTGTGGTCCCCTCAACATCCAGGGAGGTTGCCTCCTCATGGCCCGGGGGACGTGCAAGTCCCCTCCCGGCTGGGTCTGACCCCCAGCCTCCTGTGACACTATCTATCTATCTATCTATCTATCTATCTATCTATCTATCTATCTATCTATCTATCTATCTATCTATCTATCTATCTATCTAGTAGTGTCTTCCATATCTATCTATCTATCTATCTATCTAGTAGTGTCTTCCATATCTATCTATCTATCTATCTATCTATCTATCTATCTATCTATCTATCTATCTATCTATCTATCTATCTATCTATCTATCCATCCATTTTCCAACCCGCTGAATCCAAACACAGGGTCCCGGGCAGGGTGCCAACCCACCGCAGGACACACACAAACGCACCCACACACCAAGCACACACTAGGGCCAATTTAGAATCGCCAATCCACCTAACCTGCATGTCTTTGGACTGTGGGAGGAAACCGGAGCGCCCGGAGGAAACCCACGCAGACACGGGGAGAACATGCAAACTCCATGCAGGGAGGACCCGGGAAGCGAACCCAGGTCCCCAGGTCTCCCAACTGCGAGGCAGCAGCGCTACCCACTGCGCCACCGTGCCGCCATCTATCTATCTATCTATCTATCTATCTATCTATCTATCTATCTATCTATCTAGTATATAGTGCCTTTCATATTTATCTATCTATCTATCAATCATACAGTGCCTGTCATATCTATCTATCTAGTATATAGTGCCTTTCATATCTATCTATCTATCTATCTATCTATCTATCTATCTATCTATCTATCTATCTATCTATCTATCTATCTATCTATCGAGAGACAGTATTTTATATTTCATTACCTTCATTTTGTGTGACAAGTGTTTTTTATGCCTCCAATTTCCAGTACATTAAATCTCTTTAACCTTCTTTTTTTCCATTTTTTCAGCCTCCTTCACTTCTTTTATAAGTTCTAAATATTTGTCTTTTATAACCACATTAAAATGAGTCGTTTTGTTGCTCTCACTTTTCAAAATCTCCGTCAAGAATCTTCCTCTCCACTCCTTTTGATATCTTTGTCCACTAGTCAAAGCCTTATCCATAATGGTGATACTAGGGTGTTAGAACGGGCCTGAGTTGCCTCGAAAGCTTGCATATTGTAATCTTTTTAGTTAGCCAATAACGTCCATCCATAACGTTGAGAAATGCAAAAAAATAAAACGAATAAAACGATTGAAACAAACATGTAAGAACGAAATGAATAAATTGGAAACAACCAATCACGCAAGAAACGAAATTAATAAAACGCTCAAATACTTGGAAGATTTACAGCTTACTGTAGAAGATGCAGAAAGTGGGGTGGCTCAGATGGGGATTCCTCAAATTTGTTAAAAATCATACAAATCGGTTTTGAGTAGGCCAAACTGGTTTATCCTATAGAGGAAAGTGTGAGTGCAGGCCAAACTAGTTTACTTGAGCATGAAAAAGGTCCTATATAAATAAAATGTATTATTATTATTATTATCATACTAGAACAAATCAGTTTGTCCTAGAAGCTCTACATTGATTTCAGAATAATCTGGTTTGGACTAGGTTCATCCTATCAAGCTTTGGACAAACTGGCTTAGCCTAGCCTAAACTAGTTTGTCCTAAAATCAAGTTTGGCCAGTAACATAAACACATATACATCTATCTATCTATCTATCTATACATAGCTGTGGCACGTGGCTGGGGGTGGTGCCCAGCCGGGACACCCAGGAGGACAGGAGGAGGGCTCATTCCTCCTCCGGACCACGAGGGGGCGGCCGCCCTGGTTCCTTTGAGGGCCACGGGTGCAGGGCTTGGAAGCCCAACCCTGCAGGGGCCCGTGGTCTCCGCCAGGGGGCGCCCCCATACCTGAAGGACCCGGAACCCCAACACTTCCGCCACACCAGGAAGTACTGGGGGGAAGAAGTTTGGGAACACCCGGAGGGCTTCTGGGAACACAGCCGGCACTTCCGCCACACAAGGGAGTGTCTAGGGAGTGTCGGGGATCACCTGGAGCCCATCCGGGCACTTATAAAAAGGACTGCCTCCCTGCAGAGAAGGACTGGAGTCGGGTGAGGAGTGGACAAGGTTGCGAGGCAGGAGAGGAGGCGGCCTGACGAGTAGTTGAGACTGAGTGAGAGCCTGGACTTTTGGGGAGATTGGTGCTTTGGCACTGGGTTTGTGCACTTATTGAACTGTGTATATGATGTACAATAAACGTGTGGTGGACTTGAATATGGTGTCCGTCTGTCTGTGTCCGGGCAGCTTATCACAATAGCATATAAATGAATACACACACACACACAGTCATGAGCTGATATAAGGCTGACTAATTTAAGGCGATTTGTACTTATGGTCGAGTGCCATAGGAAAATAATAGGGTAATAGTGTTCAAAAAAATTGCTAAAACCAGCTGCAGTAATACAATTATCATGATTATTTCTGACTCTTGGAAGACCCTTTAAGGTTTGTTTTGATCGGCACCACTCCACTTTGCACACACCGGCTTCCTTTCGCAAGTGTTTCTCAACTTTTATGGTCCTGCAATCCAGTTTTTCCTTTTAAAGTTCATCGAGGACCCACTAGAAGCAATAGACCACTCTCTTGGTGAAACAAACACAATCTGGTGCCCATGTTGGTGAAACAAGCTCACTTAGAAACAGGGAATCCCACAGAGCTGCCAACCATTTAGGCGACCCACTCGTGAACCAACAACAGCAGCCAATGACCCATCAGCGGCCACTTGGGTTGTGACTCAGTGGTTCATAAACACTGGCTTAGGCGACCCACCTGTGAACCAATGATGGCAAAGCATGACCCACCATTAGTGCAATAGTGCTTGAGAAACACTTCCTTACATACTCGTGATGTGTGGACACGCAGACCCCGAAGATCGGTTTGTGCTACTTGTAAAGTACTCGCACCGGGGACTCACACCAGACCCACAGAGCCTCAGTTTGCAATGACCTGTGCACTTTGTGACTGACATACTGATAAATGGCCGGTCTGAAACAGAGCCGTGAGTTAGCCAAGGATTGGTTATGCAATATATACCTTGAGTTTTATAGGCTTTGTCTCCTTTGGAGTGCAGGCCACAAAGCCTGCTCCTTGAATTTTTGAATGTCAAGCCCATGCTTTGAAAATGAGGCCTCATTCTTGAAGGTGATGCCTTCTTTTAAGGTTCATAAGCCCTGCAAATTTAAAACAGCAATGGCACTGCCCCAGATTTTGCAAATTAAAACAAGAATAAGAATGAAATTAAACACATATGATGTAATCATTAACCTCAGAAACAGCACAATTCTGACCGAATAATGTGAACTATAGAGGGTGACATGGGAGACAAAATAAATGTCAAGCACATTATGAGGGATTTTGGCTCATCTGTATGCCAATGCCATCTATACTTCAACAAAGACAGTCATTAATAGCTATGTATGACTAATTCTGTATAAAAATGTATAATGTCACACACAGCCGAAGTCTGAGATGGAAGGAATGACCGCAAAATGACCAAAAGCTTAGTTTCACTCCTTATTTTCACCTTTCCCCAGTTGTGATTACTGCCGACTTTAACATGGGTCTGAGCCTCCTGATACTACCTTAAGGCTCCTCGAGCATCTAAAACTCCCCAAACTTTATTTTAAATAAAAAAAAAAAAAAAAAAAGGCAGATTTGGAAGGTGGAAAAGCCTAAAGAACACTCAGAATCTCCAAAATATTCAAAGGCAGGGAGAGAACTGTCAAACTACTAGAACCAAAATAAGAAAATAAATATATTTAACAAATCTTCAAAATGAATAATCAAAAGCGAACAACAGATATGCTTAACCGCCTTTGTTTTAGCCCCGACTGTCTCTTGGGTAATGGCATAGATGGGTTTCGTATAAGTGTTGTACCTGAGGATTACTTGGGCTATAAAAGTGCCAACTGTGTTAGTGCCGAGTGATACTCGGGCAACGGTATAGGTGTGTCTTGCATAAGCGTCAGTCCTGTAATCAGAATATAAGTTGATATGTTTAATATGTCATTGTGCTCTGTACAAAAAATATTTTATAAATCTGCTTTATGCTTCATGTACAGCTAAAGGCCAGATTTAGCACACAGGGGCTCATCATTTAGAACTACTAGGCAAGCATTAGAAGACACGAAAGGGACAACTACGAAAATGGGCATTGTACTATTTCTGTGTGTTACAGTCAGCATGAAACTGAATCCTCTCTTTGTCTTGTTTGGAATGGCATGATTTATCTAAGTAAGGGCCTGCACATGGAGAAAGAGTATAAAGCCTTGGAACATTGCCCAGCACACCTTTGAAACCGATGGACGGATGGGAGATAATGTCATCCGATTCTGAAAATCCTTCCAGCGCAGCGAAAAAAATGGCAGACTGTATACATCGAGATCCCACTTCGATAATAGTCTTGCTATGGCTTCCTCATCTGTTATGCCATGTAAATCGTCATTAAAGAAAGCTAAGTTATTTTCTCTTATGTGACTTCTTACTGCCATATCACTGTGGGAGGGGTATCGCCTTTTAATATTATATCTATATAGTTTTGGGTTACTTAACATGCCGCAATTAAAAAGAACTTACTTCAACCAGGGAGTTAGTGCCCCCTAGAGGAAAACAAGGCCCGAGCATCACCAGGGGCAAAGGGGTAGACGCGTCTTCTCCTAGCCTCAAAATGGTGTCTGTCTTCATGCAGTGAAATTGAAACGGTTAGTGAAACCGAAAGGGATTCTGGGAGTCCAAAAGTGACGCTCGTGTAGGATGCATATGTTCAGTGTGCTGTTCATATTATCTATTACTAGCCATCCCCCGCGGTTCCTCTCGTGTAGTAGTGAAATAGGACAAACTTTAAAAATCAATATACAAAAAGGTACTGCTAGCTAAGTGGAGGCAAGGTATGCTCCAAAACACAGAGGAAGACCGACTCCCCACTTCTGACGTCACGCTTCCTCCTCCACTCGGCCTGCAGCCTCTGTCTCGTATTAGCGCGAATATATCGCTCCTGCAAGCGAACATTGATACTTGGAGAGATGAGAGAAGTCACAAAATCAACCGGAATGTTCAAGCAAATTCTAGAAAAAAAACCCGATCTAAATCCGTTAAGTAGTTCTCTCATGAAAACCAGACAGACAGAGAGAGGTTACATTTTATATATATATATATATATATATATATATATATATATATATAAATATAGAGAGAGAGAGAGAGAGAGAGAGAGATTACTGTTATTTGCATCATTATAAAGGGTGATAAAAAAATATGGTGAATGTTTTAAAAAAAAAAACGTTTATTGCAGTAAAATATTTACAACTCCTAGTCACCCTCAATGAATGCACTTATCCCAAAGCTCCTGCCACTTTGCAAAGCAGTTCTGGAAGTTTTCTTTCGAGAGTGTCTTTAGTTGGGCTGTCGTGGCTGCCTGGATGTCCTCAGTCGATTGAAACAGTTTGCCTTTCATGGTCATTTTCAATTTAGGGAACAGCCAGAAGTCGCACGGTACCAGATCCGGCGAATAAGGTGGATGCGGACACAGCGTAAGGTTTTTATTTGACAGAAATTGTCATACTAGAAGGGATGTGTGACAAGCAGCGTTGTCATGATGAAGATTGAAACCATTTCAACATTTTCCTCAGTTATTGATATTGAAGGACGCCCTGATCTTTTGTCGTCTTTAACCGAGTCAGATCCATTACAAAATCGATCAAACCACTTGTAAACAGTCTTAATTGTCGGTGCAGTGTCACCATAAACCAATTTTAACATCTGATGCGTTTCCTGAGCTTTTTGTAATTTGAAACAAAATTTCATGTTAATGCGTTGCTCGATATCCATTATTAACAACAAACTTGAAAAACACACTTGAACTCAACAGTGGCTCACAAACGTCTGACAGTATCAAACAACTAGGATGGACCTGTCAAAACCAGCACTGAATTGTTTGGCGTTGCTCTTGGATGGTGTTCTGCATCAACATTCAACATACTTTTTGATCACAACTGGTATTATACTTCTACACTTCAGACTCTGTATTTTTAGTGTTTTGCACACTTTACAGTAGAAAGATGAGTTTTAATAAAAATGTAATTTTTCAAGACAAAAAATGCACCGCTTTTTATGTTATTTTGAGAGAAAATATAATGCTAAGGGGGTTACCATAAATCTTAATCCTCAAAACAAGTTAAATTTCATTAATCAGAAAAGCCAAAAAAAATCCAAAATGACAGCACTAGCAGAAAAATCCATGAAATCAAAGTGAACCAAAGCAAAAGAGCTCACAAGACACCAGTGATCGCACTAGAGACACAACGACTCAGCTCTGAACCGATAGGCTGAAGGCGGGTCCACAGCTGTGATGTCACTGGGGCACCGCCCCCTGAGGTTAAGACACAAGGCAGGAAATACATTAAAACAGAATACACATGACTCAGAAAGACAGCAAAACCAATTTAACTAAACGATATTAATCAAAGCAATTTAAGAGAAAACAAAAACAATTTTTTAGTGAATTATCAACAGACAAACACAAAATGACTGAATAAAAACAAAATAAACTACAGTCAGGGGTAAAATTCTGGCCATAAAATAACACGCCCACACTTCGACACATCTTACCCAACCCATAAAACTCCTAAATAAGTCTACCTTTTTCTCTTTGTTGGTGTCCTGGTCACTCTTGGCAGCGTCCAGATCTGTCACCCCCCGGTTGAAATCATCGATGGTACTGTCTGGTAAGGGGGCTTCCTCAGCATCGATGTCTGTTTCTTCCAAGACAGTTTTCTCTGCACCGGTCAGCTGGCGAGCTAATTGGCATAGAATGTATGGAGTGAAATCATTAGACCGGGTATTTAAACAAAACAATTAGGAGAATGAAGAACAAATAATAAAAGTAACTAACGTGTTATAACGTGGTATGATAAAGCAGGTAGGCCAGTGAATGCATAATAATAAAGGCTCAGCAAATAATATTTAATTTACATGGTGTGCATTTGTCCGGCATGGATTGGCAAAGTGTTTTTCCCCCTAAGAGAAGGTAATCCATCATGAATGAATACACTGGAACCTTTCAAACATTTTGCTTCATTTCAAATTTTTGGCGATTCTGATAGGGAGCTTCATGCTGAACACAAATATTGTCCCTTATCACATATGAATTTGGAGAAACACGACATTAACTTTTATTGAATTTAGTGTGTTTAATCACTTAATGATGCTTACACACTAGAGTTTAAATGAGCTAAAAATGTTTCTCTGTTGATTTGTATTGGCACTCAACATTTGATGCTTTTCGTTTAATTTTCCAACAATATTAGAATATTAGAACAATCTCAAGAGCAGGCCATTCAGCCCAACAAAGCTCACCAGTCCTTTCCAGTTATTTTTTCTAAAATAACAGGGATCAATCAATTTAGGCTAATTCATGTGTATAATAGAGAATATGGCGGTGTAAAAAGAAATGGACCAGTGAAAAGTGGACACAGGGAAAATGGTCACATAAATCACACCAGTGGTCTCAAATGCCTGAGTGCTGTGCCCGAACACTGAGGGGTATTGCTGGGCTTTCTTACATGGGGTCGGGTGGGCTGTTCTGCCATTATAAAGTCTGCTTATCACCTCCATCCAAAAGCTTCTGCTTTGTCACCTGGGAAATCTTGCAGTAAAAACACTTGTAGGAGATTCCGACCATCACCAGATGTGAAATGATGTGACTTTCATCAAAACTACCCACTTTCCCATGGTGCCACATCCCCTTTACAGACTACCAACAAGCTGATACATTCTACAATCTTCTAATGGCTTGGGCTGGTTGCACACTTCAATAAATGACTGTGAGTTCTGTTTTCTACCATTTTGGTCACCACCTGTATGCATAGTAGAGGCCTTGTACATTTTAGGTTTTAAGGCAGCAACTGCTATGGCACTGTAGAAGAGACACTAGCTGAAAAACGAGAGCATGCAAGACTAAAAGCTGGTTTCTCACCCTGAACTGAACTTCAGAAAAAAAGACCACCTTCATTACCTGGAACGCTTGCTTCATTGTTGTTCTTCTCACTGTCTCCATCTTCCTGCCCATCAGCATTCTGCTGGGTGTGCTGCAAACTCAGCTTGTGGCACACTTCAAAAGCCTGACCTACCGTCCGCACAATACGCATGGCTTGACTCTGAAAGGCAAACAAGAGAAGATCAAAAGTTATAACGTGCCGATGACCAGCAGCAGCTCGCGTGACACTGGGGAACCGAGGGGGAGACATGGAGTGCATGTAAATGTATGATGGGACTAGCAAAGTGCTAGTGACAGTAATAAGAGCCACTAAGAAAAAGAACCTGTGAAGTGAGCTGAACACAACAAGGTGTCCCAGATGGATGGGGACCCCACCCAGCCGGGACGCCTGGATGGTCCCCGTGATGGACAATACCTTCCCTGGGCCACGAGGGGGCAGCCGCCCGGGTCTGCTTATGGGCCACTGGACCGGAGCTGGGACACTCATCCCTACCGGAGGATGTGGCCACCGCCAGGGGGTGCCCAGACAGCTGTGAGGTTCTAGATGGCAGCACTTCCGCCACACCAGGAAGTGCTGCTGGAAGAATTCCCAGGGGCACCCGGAGTGCTTCCGGGGGCTCTCTTGACACTTCCGCTACACCAGGAAGTGTCGTCAGGGGGAGCACCTGGAGCTCATCTGGGTCGGTATATAAGGGACTGCCTCCCTCCAGAAGCTGAGCCAGAGTTGGGAGGAAGGAGACGAAGCTTGTGAGGAGGGGAGAGGAGGTCATTGAGAAAGAGAAAGAGAGAAAGGAAGAGAGTTGGTGGATGAAGGCATTGTGGTGCTTTGAAGAAATAAAGAAGTGTTTTGGACATTCTGGTGTCTGTCTGTTTGTGTCCGGGGGTATGCTTTCCACAAAGGTTAAAACAGGGAATAGGAGAGGGATAGATAGATAGATAGATAGATAGATAGATAGATAGATAGATAGATAGATAGATAGATAGATAGATAGATAGATAGATAGATAGATAGATAGATAGATAGATATGAAAGGCACTATATGATAAATAGATAGATAGATAGATAGATAGATAGATAGATAGATAGATAGATAGATAGATAGATAGATAGATAGATAGATAGATAGATATGAAAGGCACTATATGATAAATAGATAGATAGATAGATAGATAGATAGATAGATAGATAGATAGATAGATAGATAGATAGATAGATAGATATACAAAGAGATTCAAAAATCATATTACATAGGTAAATAGATAGTGAAAAACATAAGTCTGACAGAATGATAGATTATAAAGATATACTGTAAATACAGATATAGTGTATAGGGAAAGACACTTTTTAAAAAATACATACAGTGCATCCAGGAAGTATTCACAGTGCATCACTTTTTCCACATTTTGTTATGTTACAGCCTTATTCCAAAATGGATTAAATTCATTTTTTTCCTCAGAATTCTACACACAACACCCCATAATGACAATGTGAAAAAAGTTTACTTGAGGTTTTTGCAAATTTATTATGCAAAAGTATTCACAGCCTTTGCCATGAAGCTCGAAATTGAGCTCAGGTGCATCCTGTTTCCCCTGATCATCCTTGAGATGTTTCTGCAGCTTCATTGGAGTCCACCTGTGGTAAATTCAGTTGATTGGACATGATTTGGAAAGGCACACACCTGTCTAAAGAAGGTCCCACAGTTGACAGTTCATGTCAGAGCACAAACCAATCATGAAGTCAAAGGAATTGTCTGTAGACCTCCGAGACAGGATTGTCTCGAGGCACAAATCTGGGGAAGGTTACAGAAAAATTTCTGCTGCTTTGAAGGTCCCAATGAGCACAGTGGCCTCCATCATTCTAAAGTGGAAGAAGTTCGAAACCACCAGGACTCTTCCTAGAGCTGGCTGGCCATCTAAACTGAGCGATCGGGGGAGAAGGGCCTTAGTCAGGGAGGTGACCAAGAACCCAATGGTCACTCTGTCAGAGCTCCAGAGGTCCTCTGTGGAGAGAGGAGAATCTTCCAGAAGGACAACCATCTCTGCAGCAATCCACCAATCAGGCCTGTATGGTAGAGTGGCCAGACGGAAGCCACTCCTTACTAAAAGGCACATGGCAGCCCGCCTGGAGTTTGCCAAAAGGCACCTGAAGGACTCTCAGACCATGAGAAAGAAAATTCTCTGGTCTGATGAGACAAGGATTTAACTCTTTGGTGTGAATGCCAGGAGTCACATTTGGGGAAAACCAGGCACCGCTCATCACCAGGCCAATACCATCCCTACAGTGAAGCATGGTGGTGGTAGCATCATGCTGTGGGGATGTTTTTCAGCGGCAGGGACTGGGAGACTAGTCAGGATAAAGGGAAAGATGACTGCAGCAATGTACAGAGACATCCTGGATGAAAAAAAGGCTCCAGAGCGCTCTTGACCTCAGACTGGGGCGACGGTTCATCTTTCAGCAGGACAACGACCCTAAGCACACAGCCAAGATATCAAAGGAGTAGCTTCAGGACAACTCTGTGAATGTCCTTGAGTGGCCCAGCCAGAGCCCAGACTTGAATCTGATTGAACATCTCTGGAGAGATCTTAAAATGGCTGTGCACCAATGCTTCCCATCCAACCTGATGGAGCTCGAGAGGTGCTGCAAAGAGGAATGGGCGAAACTGGCCAAGGATAGGTGTGCCAAGCTTGTGGCATCATATTCAACAAGACTTGAGGCTGGAATTGCTGCCAAAGGTGCATCGACAAAGTATTGAGCAAAGGCTGTGAATACTTATGGACATGGGATTTCTCAGTTTTTTTATTTTTAATAAATTTGCAAAAACCTCAAGTAAACTTTTTTCACGTTGTCATTATGGGGTGTTGTGTGTAGAATTCTGATGAAAAAAATGAATTTAATCCATTTTGGAATAAGGTTGTAACATAACAAAATGTGGAAAAAGTGAGGCGCTGTGAATACTTTCTGGATACACTGTATATATATATATATATATATATATATATATATATATATAAATTTTATCTATCTGTGACAAGTATATATAAAAAGTTCTATACTAGATACTGTAGATAGGAAAGGCACTATAAAAAAACAGACAGATACAAAAGGCATTGAAAGACATAGATAGGTAGACCGACAGTAAAATATATTGTATAAGGCAGAGAAACATATAGAAAATGAAACTATATAAACATGAAAGGCAAAATTAGAACAGGAATGACAAAAGACAAATATATTAGAAAATCACTATATAAAAGGAACAGATAGAAAAGACACATAAAACATGACAATTAGACAGATTGTGAAAAACATCATATAAGATAGATAGATAGATAGATAGATAGATAGATAGATAGATAGATAGATAGATAGATAGATAGATAGATAGATAGATAGATAGATAAGGCACTATATACATTATAACAGTTATTACAAAAAAATGTCATAAATTAACTGCTGAATCATCAGATGATTATTAGAGTAGCATAAGACAACACCACGTTGCACACAGTGTGTCACTTAGTCATTTTCCCTGATATTGCTGGCTCAAGTTAGCCTTTATAATGGGGCTTTGTCTCTGGTGACTGTTCAGTAGACAGATTGGGACAGCATTTGGGGTCATGAGGTCCCTAGAAAGGGGTGTGTGGCGCTCCCGATATCTTTGCAAAAGGATGAAGGTGCAAGTCTTAGAGTCCTGGTGCTTCCTGTTTTGTTATATGGTTGCGAGACATGGATGCTATCCATGGACCTGAGATAAAGACTGGACTCCTTCATGTGTGTCTCTTTGGAGAATCCTTGGGTACCGCTGGTTTGACTTTGTGTTGCTCATGGAGTCCCGGATGAGGCACATTACCTACATTATGTGGCAGCGTCAGTTACCGCTCTATGGCCATATGGCGCAATTCCCCGAGGGTGATCTGGCTTGCAGGATCATCATTGGTGAG